>NW_024582091.1:28790379-28997609 GCF_017639235.1 Corvus kubaryi | reverse complement strand
CATCCCGCCCCGCGCCATCTCTCACGGCGCCCCGCATCCCGCCCCGCGCCATCTCTCACTGAGCACCGCATCCCGCCCCGCGCCATCTCTCACTCCTCACCGCGTCCCGCACCACGCCCCGCACTGTGCTCTGCGCCGCGCCCGCCCCGCCCCAGCCGCCGCACCGCATCCCGCCCCAAGCAGGCACCGCACTCAGGACCGCGCCCGCACCGTGCGCACGCCGCACTCGCCGCACGCCCCGCACCGCGCCCGCGCTGCCCCAGCCCGGCTCGGCAGCGCTGCCCCCGCGCCCCGCCCCGCGCTCCGCTCCGCTCCGCTCCGCTCCGCGCCCGCACCGCGCCCGCCAGGGGGCACGCCAGGGCCGAGGCGGTGCCGCCCCCGATGTCAGCGCCCATTTACCTTCACTTACTGTATTTCATTCATTGTACTTTATTTTATGGTATTTTTACTTTATTATTTGGCTTTGGGGGGGTTTGGGGCGGGTTTTTTTCGTGTCTTTTTAATAACTTCCTTTTTCTGTTTTGCCCGAAGGCAATAAACCCTACCTGTAATAGGTCCAAGAGTTCCCTTCGCAGTGATGCTCTTAAGGTCACCCTTGCTGGCTTAAAAGGAACAAGTAAAGCATTAAGTGCCCCGCGGAACATTTATAATGGCAAAGGGTTTCCCTCTCAGATATTCAGACTCTTTTGCATCCAAACCCAGAGTGATATTTATTCTTTAGCCCCTGCTCCACTCATTTTTTCAGGTTTATTTATAAATAAAACTATATGGCTCAATAAGTGAACCATTATTGGAAATGCCTTTCAGCAATAAGGCATGAATTTGCTGCTATGTTCCTTCTAACACAGGAGTAAAGATTTAATGGTAGCACACCACCTCTCTTACAGTATGATTTCTGTCACTAAAGTAATGGCAAGTGGAGTCAGAGACAGGTGGTGGTATCTATAAACTCTGCTAATGGCCCCATCAACATATGTTTAATGTATTTTAAACTATACTTCACATCCTACTGTTACCAGTACATTTCCTCTGGCACCTCTTCTCAACAAAGAAATTTGGAGAGGAAAGGAAACATTAATAAATCCGAAGTGTTTAATTTGAAAGTAGATATAAAGCTTAACACTCTCATAAGAAGGCTTATTTGACAAGAGATCAGCTCATTACAGACCTCAATAATTTTGTTGCTAGCATTAGTGAAAGGCTTTGACAAAGCAAAGGCTTTTTAGATATAGTTATGGCCTTTCTGCTGTGTTTGGTGTTTGATCATGTCATGCAACAGCATCACCTTCTAATGGATTAGAAAAGTCGACCAGTCATGAGACAACCCTGGGTAAATGTTTGTTGGAAGGCAAAAAGGTCAGTCTACAACAACAGGATTCCTCCTGCTTAGTTTTTTAAAATGTATCTTCCTCTATATACTGCACAGATAGATTTCAGGCTTCAGATCCCCTGCTTTTTGATGAGGGCTTGAGGAAGCCTGCACTGCCATTTCACCTCCAGACTTTCAGAGGGTGAGCTTTGGGTGGTGACAACTTGCCTTTCTCCTCCTCCTCCCTGTGCCCGAGGTGCTGCCAGAGCAGCAGGGCCATAATCCCCGGCAGCATCACCAAGTGCTGTGAGAGCACCGATAGCAGCGATGACAGCACTGATAGTCCTTGTGCCAGCACTTTGCTGATGAATTTGGAGTGAAATCAGCTGTCTTCAGAGTGCAGAGATCCCATAAAGAATGGAAACCTGCAGGAGTAGTCTCCTGTGAGTGTGTGAAGTTAAGACTCCGTTCACTAGGACTGAATTCTGCCTGATCTGCTCATGAAATTCCTACTGAAACCAACACTTAATGTGGCATAGTAAGGAAGAATTTGAGTGCTGTGGTTTCTAGCCAGCCCATGGAGGTCATCCTCAATGTGCATTGTGTCAAACAGCTACTGTTGGACAGCTTGGTTTAGTAGCACTGTTTTAATGCATCACCAGGCACGCTTTCTCCCAAAGGGTCGTATTTCTTGAAACACATCATAACTGTGATGTTGGCATGCTTTTCCTGGGACTGTGCTTGTCTAGCAATGATGACAGCCAAAATTCCCAACCGAACTGCAGTATTCACAGCAGTACCTAAGCTGAAATCACTCAAAATTACCTATTTACTTGTGCCCTCCTCAGGATACAAGGCCCCTTCCAAAAAGTGGATACTTGATGTGATGTTGGGCAAAGAAAGAGTGTCTGCTGTAAAGTGGTGGTGCAGGAGACGTGGGGAGCTCTTAGTACCAAACTCCAGCTGGACTTTTGGTATCCAAACTCCTATGTATTTTTATCTATGGAGTCTACATAATGTATACCTGTAGGAAGACAGTCTCCATCCTTAGCTCCTCTGGGGGTTCAGGAGGAGACAGAGCAGATGCTTTCACTTCACAGCTTTTCCCTCAAGGAAGCTGTTCAGGCAAGGGATGCCCAGGTTTACTTTATGTTCTGGCAGAGAAGAGTCCTGCTCTCAGAACTGGGCACTGAGCATCAGTCCCTCTGGTTCTGGGTGAGGGCAGTCACTAAAGAGCTACTGGATAAAAAACAGAATTATCCTGAGAGAAGACATGGCAATTGTGTCCAACATGCACTATGGGGAGAGGCTGAGATCGGATATAAACTCATGAGTTCTGCCCCAAGCCAAGATTTTTTCAAATCTTTAAAATAAGGCTGTGGCCATGCCTTATTTATTTGGATTGATTTCCTAGTTACAAGTACCTGCTTAGGGTAAAAAAAGCAGGCAAGCCTGAGAATTAAAGAAATTACTAGACATTTGCAAGTCCTCTACAATATGCTTTAAAGGGCTATTTGCTATTATAGATAGTAAAAAAACCATTTGTTATCATATTCTAGGAAAAAATACAAGTATTTTCTATTCACATATAAAAATAATTCAAATTGTTTTTGTGTTGTCAGTGTTATGCCAGTCATGCTGTGGTTTCCTCCAGAACATTAGTTTATGGGGTTCTTTTCTGTTATTAAAGAGGATTGTTTCCACTCTAATGAAATGAAGCACTTCAACATGCACTCAGTCTTAATCGAAAGTCAATGAATCTACTCATATATGTAAAGTTAACTTACTAAAAGCTGGACTGGAATATACAGCAACCTGAAGGATCAAGCCCTAGGAATGTTTCCTCTTTCCTCTTAATCATTAAAGAGGATTTTCTCTTGGATACAGCAGAGTGTCCCTTCCCCTCATTTTAGCCAGTGCAGCTCTCTGCCCCAAATGCTGTTACTTATGAAGAACCCCAGAGAAACAAATCAGCTACTAGAAACTCTTATCTGACTTTTCAATTATGATCTCAAACACCCAAAGTTAGTCTGCATCTCTCAAACCCTGCAGTAAAAATTATAAAGGTGAAACACAGTTATGAGATCTCCTCCATGTTGTAGTGTCACTTTTGGAGCCCATTTTCCCCCTTGCTTTACTTTTTGATTTTGCTCGAGGGTCAATGGTAAGAAAAAGTGTTGAAGACAATCTCCCATTTTTCTGTTTTGGCTTTTACATTCCTGGGTCCATATCTCTTGTCACCAGCTTGCCCAGTGCCTGATTTACCCACCCAGGCAGGAGAGTGAGCAGTGCCTCACAGTGCTTCATGTGCAGCAGGGATGGTGGACATCTCCTGCTGTGTCATGATGGAGGCAGATGAGACTGGATTTTAGCATATTGCTAGTAAAGTAGAGCCAGACTTGCTCTTCCAGCTCCATGTTTGACCATGTGTTTATAAGGGACACAGCCCAACAGAGGGAGGGTTTGTCGCTGTTAAAAAATATGCAGCATATGTACACACTTGGCTAAGACCTCTCAGCTGCAAGAGCACAGCTTAGTGGGATTTCCCTACTACTTGCTTTGTAGAGCTGCTGCTTTCCCTGCATGTGAAAGATCAAGTCTGGGCTATTTGGCATCATCCCCACCTTTTTCTTTCCCCATGGCTTTCCATGTTCTGTTATTTTTTTTCTATAAAATCCAGCGTATGAAATAAAACATCACTTATTTCACTGAATTTTATTTTCATTTTATATGTAAGTACCTCAACCTGCTCATCTTTTTTACCTCTGTAGTCATTCCTGACAAGGTGCTAATAACTCCCTCAGGTGCCCTTGAAATATTGGACTTTACATACAACCCTGCTGAGCCTGTGCATGCAGTATAGTATTGCAGTTTATTTCCTTCGGGTTGTTTGTGGCTCTCTCAGAGCTGCCCATTGATACTGAGGCAGAGATGGTTAACAAATACAGGCTGGGAAAATCAGTTGATCTTCCGTTTGCTGAAGGCCTGATGGAGAGCTGTACTGCAGTAGCTAATGCAAAGTTCTGGTTAAATATTGTCCTACCGTTTGCGCTATACCGTCTGTTGTTTTTACACTAGGGGCTTAGCAGAGGTTGGAGGCAGTATTGACTTTGTAATTAAACTATTTTAACTTCAGGATTTTGTAATCACTGCACTTAAACCATCTGTTATGGTACATGGGCAATTTCCCCACCCCCCCGCTCCACCCCTCCTCTCTGGGAACAAAACGCCATCATGTTTTTAATTGCAAAGCCCCCCTTAGGATGGGGATAGAAAGGGAAAATGAGGATAATTTCCTTTTTCTAAGGCAATGTGCAAAAGTGCGTGGAACTTGCACTCCTTGGAAGAGGAGATGCACATAGGACTTGCACTCCTGGATCCTCCTGTCCCAGGAGCAAAGTAGAGGGCTTCAGAGTGGGCACCTCCCTTTTCTGACTGACTACTCAGCCCTCACCAGGAACTTCCACTGGGAGAAGTAAGAAAAATGGATGGAACTCCAGATCTACCAGGGCAGAGCCTGGCAAGAGAGATTGCTCCTGTGGAGAACCACTGAGCTCTTTGTGCTTAGGGAAAGAAAAAAGAAGATGGGTTAAGGCAGAAGTGAGAGAAGCAGCTGTAGGGAAGCCATTTGTGTCTGTTGACCTACCTGTGTATGTCCCCTGCAAGGTGTCCCACTCCAACACCTTGTAGCTGAAGTTCTCAATGCTGCTCAAACACTAGCACATCTGCTTGGATAATCTTGAACAAATCTCTCAGGATTTGTCTACTCCTGCAAGTTGCACTAAATCAGTATAGAGCAAGTCATAACAAATTGTTCCAGGGGTAAAAAGATCTGGCAATTCACATCAAAATGAGCATCAGCACTCGGCAACCCCAAATTCTGGGCCTTCACCAGTGTAACTAAGTCAACACAAAGACGATTATCTTAGTTGAAACAGTTATGACACAAATATGTATGAATCTGTAATACTGACAGGTATTAAAACCTGGGCTATCTTTCTCTGCCTTGGTAAAACAATTTATTTTCTCACAGCTGTGTGGGATTCTTTTCTTTCGTTTTGTTTCCATGAGTTGTTTTGGTTTGCAGTTTCAGCAGACCAAAATGCTTGCTGAATGTGTATTGAGATGAAGTAGGGGTTTTGCTGGATTCCTGCTTCCTACTTTCCTGCTCTGAATTTAAATCAGTAGGTCAGGCATTTTTGTGCACCCCTTGGGTAAATAAGTCTTTTAGTTTTGATTCATCTTGCCTCAGTTTTGTGTATTCACCTGCATTCTGTTACTGGCAGTCAGATTGGCAGAGCTCCTTTGACAAATACGTGAGAGAGACAAATGCACTCTCACATCTTCTAACATAGACCTGAGTTATTGAAAAATGGAGAGAGAGAGAATTGGCAGGGAATCTTCCTGGTTGTATTCATCAAAATTCACTTTTTTTTTTCTCATGTTCTAGTTTGCCAAAGAAGAATTTTCTTTCAGGGCAAAGTGCTAAATCAGGCAGCAAATGTTCAATATACCTAAATCTCGGATCCAAATGTTCTCCCACATATCATGTCCGTCACACAGGTTGTGTAGACCTGTGCTTTGATCTCAGTCTGATTTTGTTTGGCATTACAGCTTTTGAAGCTCTTCTTGAGGGACAGTAAATAAAACAGAGCTTGAGAGGGGCAGATTTTTGCTGTTTAAGTAGTGTCAGCACTCCAGGACCCGAGAAGCTGATAAGGGCTGGCCACCCTTTGGTGTGTCTCAAACTGCCTGTCCCAGTGGCTCGCTTCATGAACCTCTCACAGGGAAATTACAAATCTTCAGAATTCCTGAAGACTGACAGAAAACTGGTCAATGCAGTGTGATTGTAGGTTGCTGAAAAATTCCATTTAATTCAATCCCATCTGACAACAATAACTATTGTTATTAGTTACACTGGGTTTCACTAATTTCAATCCCACTCTAGCTCTTTATTTCTTTTCCTAAACCAGGACCATTGTAACATGCTGTAGTTGTGGAAAAGTGTAGCATTTGACCCAGTGCTGCTGTAGGCCAGTGACGTGAAGTGAGAGCCGTGCCCACACCCACCCACCCCCACTCTGTGAGTTTTCTTTTTATCTCCGTGGCTCTCCAGCATGCACTTTCCTGGTAAAGCCATTTCATTAATGCCAGCCAGCAGGAACTGCTGAGTGTGCAGCACTTCAGAAGAACTGTTTGCTTACTTGAGAAACTAAATGCAGATGTGGAAGCCTTGCCTTACCTTTAGAATTGTCAATAAGATGAAAGAACAAAGGATAGCATTTTCAAATGTGGGAACAGCAGTCTCAGGGGGGCTTTACATGTTTCCATGTGTTGTTCTGCTCAGCACTGCAAGGATGAAGATCAGTTTCTTTAAAGATACATAAGTTTTGCTACAGAAGCAAGATATCTATAAATTAGATGTCGGGGTATTTTTACAAGATATTTTCTATTACTTACAGGATTAAGGGCTGGATTCCTCACATGTATCAACAGCTCTCTGCACCCATCAGTGTTAACAAAGCTGAACTCTAAATGCCACTCAAAAATGCCCAGGCACTTGTTGGCTTATCTCTCTGCTCACCTCTCAGCTTAGCCACAAGGACATACAGCACATAGCCAGGTGTTGACTGAACACATCTGTTCCACTGCACACTCTCTGGACATCATCCGGTTTTATCTTAGAGTCAGTGTGATGTCCAGTTCAATCTGGTCTGCCATGTGGTCAGCATTTCTTGGAGGTCAGAGTTAGCTCTTATGATTAGCACTGTTGCAGGGCTGCAGCCAGCCTGGGCTGGGGCTCACAGAGTAGTCCAAGCAGGTGGAGAAACATCTCACCCTCCTATTGCAGACTCCAATGAGACTTCCCAGGATCATGGAAAGCCAGCCATGAAGGGGCTTAAAGCTTGTCATGTACTAACTGCATGACTATTACACGACCTCTTGCCAACCAGATATCTCAGTCTGAGATGATCTCTGTCTTGTTTGCAACAGCTGAGGCATCTAGGATTCCCACATCTAGGATACATGGAGAGGCTCATGGAAATCATGTGAGCCACAATTCTAAGAATCTCCAAGAGCAGCAAGGGCTAAGGAAAGGGATTTGCTGAGCTAACGCGTTTCTTAGGGACAGCCACCTGCCAAACTCTATCTTGTCTGGAGAGGGATGAGAAAGGGACAAAGTTCCAGGCCTATATAGTCCAGTTTTGCTTGTGAATGAGTTGTCCAGGACTCAGAGGCATATCACTTCTTGACTACTGACAGAAGTAGTGTGAACCTCATTCCCAGCTCTTTGGACAGAGCAGGAGATTTGGGAGGCTCCTCTTGGAAGACTGTGAAGGGATGGAGATCACATTGATGGTCTAGAGTAGATGTGGACCCTGCAGTGGACAAAATATTGATTTTATTTCACTCTTTTTTTGCACAGGAAATTGCTTGGCTACAGGCTGAAGCCTGAGTATACTCTATAGGGTTGACTGTCAGAAGATAAGGACCACTCTGCAAACAGAGTAACAAACCAAGCTGACTATGTTTTTAGTTTCTTCTGATAGCACCATTCTACTACATGTAAATTTTGGAGCAGGATCAGAGATCTGACTTTCCTCCAAATGAGCAAACACCATGATCAGCTGGAATAGCTCAATATCAAGTTTAGCCTATGGCTTAGTTAGTATTTATTTATTTAAGTGAAGTGTTACCTCCCCACTACAATGGACTGAGTCCATTTCAGTTTAATCCTCAATGTTTCACTCTTTAAAAAATTAATTTCCTTAGATTTTTCCACATACCTTTTATACAGAGTGAAACTCACTTTTCAGTTCTAGAAGGAACTTAGTTGTGTAGGAAACTTTTTATATTCTTTTCTAAAATTCCTTAAACATTGCCCATCCTATCAATCATACAATGAGAAGTAGTTTGGTCATTTCAGAAGTGGAACTGAAAGAGAACTGTTACATCTAGGACACTGGAGATGTTTCATCAGATCTCTCTCAGGAGCTGGAAGCTGGGTAACTGCTATCTTAAGCATGCCTGAAGATTGGCCATGTGAGCTCTAAAATGCAAGTGCTCAGAAAAACTGAAAGTTGGGGACTGTAAGAAACTCACAGCTGTTGTGGATTGGGTGTAGAGGAGCACAGATCCAGTAGGTCAGTCATTGGATGGCACACCTACATGGGAAAAAACATTTAGAGTCAAGGGAATTATGCTGTTAGAGGATTCAGTACATCTAGCATAGTGTTTGAAGGCTGATCATACTTTGAAGATGAAGCTTGGTAAAAACCATAATAGAAAGAGAGGAAGGCCTATTACTGTATTACACACAGTTGCTATTTTTACTGTGATGGAGATTATTTCTAAAAAATAATTGTAGTTGAATTTAGAGTGATCTCTCTGTATTTTGATGCAAAACAGGTGACTAATCAATTAAGTCTGAACAAAACTGAATTATATGGGAAAATTAAACTTGACAGAAATCAAAAAGGCATGTAGTACTCTAAATGTACAATTTCACTGTATGTCTCTTTTTACTGTAGCAACCAGGGCACAAGGGCAGTATGAACATGTGGTCCTTTATTTGATCAGGGATAATAATCAACTAAGCCAAAAGGAAGGGAAGTAGGTTTTCCTAGTTCAGCTGCTACTATAATCTTTTACGTGTTCCCAGTTGTGTAACCATTGCTCCATGCAGCATTGTAACATGCAGCCATTGTTGAATGGGAGAAAACTGTGCAAATAGCAAAGAACCCAAATGTAGAGAAATGGTATTTGATGTCACTCTCATTATGCAGTGGGCACAATATTTCAGATCGCAGCCCTACTTTTTTCCTGTTTTGCCTGCTTATGCCTTGTTTGGCATAAGGCTTCAGGTCCTTTTAAGAAGGGATTCTGCTGAGACTTGTAGTTGCTGCAAATGTCTGGTGACCATGGCAGCACAGTTTGTGGTAGGATCTCCTGCTTTCCTGATCTTTCACCATCCCCATGGTGTTGGTTACTTGAGGTCTAACTGTTACTAATGTTGCAGCATCTCTCTTGAGGCTACAGGTCCTACAGTCCTTCCACCAAAGATATCATTCTCATCTGAGGCTGTGAAAGATGCATCTCCTTTCCACCAAAGAAGTTTCAGCTAACTACTTAGACATGCATTGATCCTGTATTACACAATTACTGACCTAGTCCTAACCTTTTACTTCAACTCTTATCTGAAGATAGTGATTCTTATTAATTTCAATAATAAGCATAAATCCTTGAAGGTCTTAAACCCAGAACTAATTCAGGTTCATTGCTTCATGTTGGCCTGAACCCCAACCACAACTTCAGATTTCACAATGCCAGCCTCAGAAGTATGACCAGTAATGTGATCTCCGTCACCTAAAACTCCAAATTGTTGTTCCAAAAACAACTCGCTTGTTTCTTCTAGACCTGGCTTTATCCTAAATGGCTGATCATCTTTTGTTTCCAAATGTAAATTTCAAACCAGTTCTAAGTCTAGTCTTAAGGCTAGACCTTGAAGGAATCTTAACTAGATCATCTGGTCTGACAGTAAGCTTTGTGTAAGCTCAACAGCTTCACAGCTGCAGAAACAGCCCGCTTTTACCTGTTCCTGCCCAAGTAAATAATAATGATAGTTCTGAGTACAACAGTAATCTATATTGTTCTGTCTACATTCTGTTTTTTCTAGAACTAAGAATAGTTCGTGGGTCCCTCTAAGTAGCAGCATTAAGTCATGCTTGATGGCCACTTCTAAATCCAACATTATCTTGTGGTCTCAGCTTCATGTTGACCCAACCTCTGAAGTTAACCCTCATGTAAAAGATTACTCAGATTTAAGCTCCATCCTAAGTACATCGCTAGGAAGAGAGCATCAATTGCTCATGAATTAACTATATTGAGTTAAACACATCATGCAAACTTTTATGGCAAGAGTCATAAGCCAAGCTCAGGTATTGTGCAGCCTGATCCAACATGGTAGCCTGAATCCAAGCCCATAAGCCCAGTCATAGCTATTCCCAAATCCTACAAACAGATTTCATCATAAAAACTAGACCTATGACCTGTTGCAGACAGGAAATTTAGCATAGCTTTACCAGCCCTTATTTGCAACAGTTCCTAGGCCCACACCAACCAGCCCATCCTTGCCCAGACTACATCCCTTGGCTAATATCAAATTTACTCCAAACTTTAAAGTTAGGTTAGTGATTCCAATTAAACCGTAGCCCAAAACTATTCATACAAAAGTCTATTACTTACAACCTGGACTGTATCAAACCTAAAACTAATTCTAATCCATCCTCAGTTTTCAAAAGCAGGTCAGGCCTCCTGAATTATGCTGATCTAATCACTAGCAGGCAGCCCCAACCCTTTTAAGTTTAGCTTGATGGCCAATTTTACTTTTAGCACACAGTAACTGTTGCTGTGGGATGCCCAGTCTGTAGCAGTACACCTCTGTCCAGAGGTATGCCATTAATGACCTCCATTGTTTCTTTAGTCCAAATACCTGCTTTTCTAAGACTGAGAACATCTCTACAGGTTTTCTCCAAGTGCTAAGTGTGGGGTTTTTTTTGTTCCACTGTTTCTTGCCCCATAAGCTTAAAGTCCACTCAGTCCTGACCCCATACCGAGGGAAAGAGTACTGTGCTGCATCATATGAGACATCTGTTCCTATTCCAGTATATCTGTGACCTTCTAATAGTCAGCACCAGATCTGAGATTCTGCTAAACGGCTCCGCGCTGCAGACTTCCTTCCTCTCTGCGACCACCAATCACTTACATGAAGATGGAGAGAGGTGGCAGGATACTGATCTGACCATTTGGCATGTGGGATGACAGAACAATACACAGGTTTATGTTTTACAAGTTATTTCACTGTGTTTTCACTACATATTTAAAGGTAAAGGCCAACTTTCTCACTAATTTTGAGTTTGGAGCAATATTCCCATGGTCCTAATTACCTTCAGGGTCAAAGAACTGAACCTCTCTTCCAGCACAAATTCTGCACAGCTAGGCATGGGCTCATGGTGCACAAGACAAATGGTTCTTCTCCAATACTGGCTTCCTCTTGGTTGATATAATTTGTATTAGAATCAATTTTACTTTAGAAGTGGAAGCAAATTTGACCTGCTCACCCACCTCTTTTGCCTTTCCTAGCACTAGTTCAAAGTGATTGATACTGTCAAATAGATCAAAAGGATTTAATTTTTCATCTTTCTTTCTCAGAAAAAGAAAAGCTTTTTTTTTTTCCTTTAGGCAATATTCATTTGACACTGATTGTGCTCAATATGTGTCATTTTTAACACAGATTTTCAGGCATGCATATATTAAAACCAAAGTATTAATGCATCCACAAAAACGTAGCTGAACTAAGCAATACAAAACCACCAAATAGCTACTCCATTAATTCTTCATATAATTTACTGTAATGCTGGTACACAACAAAAGGTAAAAATCTTCCCATGGGCTATTCACAAAAGCTATGAGTTATTTCATTTCATACAGACAAAACCTACTGAATTCATCAAACGATATATTTGATTGAATTGATGGGTCCTAAAATGGAAATTTCTCATTTGGTTTTGCTGGTTACAGTTATGATGGGTTTGTTTTGTTCTGCAGGACTATGAGAAACTTCTCTCAACTGGCTATTTGAATATTAGAATATTTTTATTGTCCTTTGGTATTGACAAGGAACTGCAATTTACAACTGTGGTACTTCATGCTACTTTGTGTTCTGCAGCCTTGTGGAGAATCTGCACATTTAATGACATATGATTGTATCTTATCTCAGATAATGAGCAGATACAGTAATTTATGGGGAGAAAAAAAACACAAAATCCCCCAACAAACTCCAGTGCAAAGTGGTTCACATGAAAACAAGAAAATTACTGGAAATGGCGCATATAAATCCTATATCCCATATGAGAAATTACATACACAAGGAGTTATTTTTATGTAGAGCCTAACGGACTAAGACCCTGTCTGCTAGTGATTGCCTACTTCCTCTAAATTCAACATATTGCCCTCACATACACTCAACAGTCTGGAAGTTTTGACCATAAATTAATTGTTTGTGCCATGCCATTTGTCAGCAGAGGGAGCCAAGGATTTCAGGATAGTGACATATCCCTTGCTCTGGTGGCATATCCCTTACCTTCATACTCCCCTTCCCCATCCTTGAAACAGGAGGTATCTCCTCTCCTGTCACTGACTACAGAGGTGACCTGCATACATAGGAAGGGAGCATGACTTTTATAGGACTAATTTTGGGACAAAATTTATCCTGTTCTGAACAGTCATGAAGAAAGAACTCTTTTGCAGTACTTACTTCATTTGCTACAAAGCTTTGTCCAATAAATATTTGTTCGAACCATCTGTGTTACCACTACACATCCTTGTGAATTTTTATAGAAACCAAAGCTTTCTTGCACCATTTTGCTCACAGCATAAGTCCTCATCCTGAATTAGGAAGCAACTGGGCTGAAGTCTTCTTAACACCTCAATTACTGAATTATGGTGTCTTGTTCCTACATGAAGTGTTTCATATCCAGAATTATTCATGACCTAGTCCAGTCAATGCCTTTGATTACTTTTCTGCAAGTCAGACTTCTCATGATAGAGAGATACTAAAGGAAGTTATGCAAAATTAGAAAGCAAGCTTCATCATGGTATCACCCATTTTCTTCCACCAAAAATGCACTTTACTTCAATTTCACGATATTCAGCATATATTCAATGGACTAAATGGCAATATGAAAATCAAATATCCTTAGAAGTCTGGATTTAAGTCCCAACTTGAATCTGATGTTGGGACAATCTGACTATCAAGTAACACCTGCCATTTCATGAAGAAGTTTGTTTCACAAGTGTGTTCCCTTTTCTGTCCTCTGTCATACCATTAGTGAATATTCTTGGCTTCTCCAGAAACATAAATAAATGTGTATTTGTGCACAGATTATCACAGCACTTGTAAAACACTTTTTAAAATTAAAATAGCTATCTGAAAGGTTGCAATATTTTTAAATATTTTTTTATTACTTTCGGTCTCAGTTTACACAGTTGCCCTAAACCAACGAAAACTGATGAACATACTTTTGTGGATTTCCATCAGAAGAAACTTTGGGCTCATACCACAGGTAATTCTGAAATCCCATGATATTTAGTGGCATAGTTTCATTTCCTTCAGTTATCCAGCTACAGCAGCAGGCTACTGCAGTTAGTTAGCTTATGGTATTTGCATGTTTTGTTGGTTTTATTTTAAGAGGAAAAGAAATAAAATCTCTATAATATGTTTTATTTATTCCTGAGGACTTTCACTTACACAAGTAGGCACTAAACATTTGAAACTGACTTTCCAGAGCACAACAGTAAAAAACTTAAGAATTTGATTTAGTTTCATTTAAAACAGTAAAAATTGACCCTGTAAACATTTCCATAGGAGGTAGGATACATACATTTGACAATCTGTCAAATATGAGAAAGTAAACAGTTACTCTGTAGTCCTAATAAATAATGAGCAACACAGGCATTAAATAAAAATTTTTATATATAAAAAAAAAGATATAAGTGAAAGACTAAAATAGCATTTTTAATAAATTAGGAATAGATGCAATAATTTCTTTACAACTTATTCTGGCGTGCAAGAATCACTGGCTCTTTCTGCTTACCCTGAATTTCTAACTGAAAAGCTGTAATGGTGAGAACAATCCTGAGAGATTCACAAGCTGGACCCAATCTAAATATGGCTATTTTTTTGTGTGTGGAGGGCTGATAACATCTCTAAAATGGCCCCTTTAACACGTCTATGTGATAATTTTATCTTCCACCAACTTGAAGGGGATTGTCATCATAGCCTTAATGTCTGGGGTTGGAAAGTAAGCTTAGGGCACAGACACGTCTCTCCCAGTTAGGTTCCTCCAGCAGCTGCTCCCATGAAGACAGTGTTGATTGGTGGTAAAGATGACACCATATCTCTGCTTGGTGGGGCATGGACCTCCAGATTTTCCTGAGAAGGGAACTGACCAGATGTTCCATACATACACTGTGAAGAAGATGTGGTTTGCAAGTTTGAAGCTGTGGGGAAAAAAGGTTACTATCATTGCAAGTTTCCAAGTTATTGAATTTAACAGAAATCACAATCCAATTTAATTTGATGGAAACTCCTATCTACCAGGCACATCATCTGAAGGACAGAAATGTCTAATCTTCTGTGCAAGATTAACAGGTAAGCAGTAGGAAGATGTAATCTTAGGGAAAAATAAATGGTGCCCTAGTTTATATCTTCCATGCAACCCTTTTTGGAATGTGAGACCAAACTCAGTTGCCATTTGTTTAAGGCATATACCAAAATAAACCCTTTGGTGTTGAGTATTTACTTGTGCCTAAAATTCACTGTCAGTGGGAGCTTTGCTAATACACACAGTTGTTGAAGCATAGGATGAGGGACCACACCACAGGAAGTATATACTGAGACACCCCTGCCCCAGGGTTCGTTTGCTCTGTTTGACAGTGAGGATCTCTAACAGACCCTAATAAAGCCCAGCCTTATATTAGTTTACTTAATAGTTAGAAAGTGCTTCCTAATGCATATTTTTGTTCAACTCAGGCCAATCATTCCAGTCCTCATGGACAACGGATCACAGACCTCCTTGTGGAAGCCAATTTCTTAAATTCAATTTTAAGGAAAACACATCTTATGATACATCCTAAGTACTGAGCTGTCCTGGGGTGATGTTATAAGGGTTTTTTTTATTCCTCAACCATCTGCTTAATGCCCAAGGACGCTGTGTCTTTAAGATGGACCCAGGGGTTGGAGCCACGGGACCTGGGTGCAGGCCGGTTGAACGGCTGGGGCCCAAAGGCTCGGGGCTCCAAGGGTCTCGGCAGGGCTCAGGAGGGAGTGCACCAGGAGCACTGTGCTGCTCTTTGGGTTTTTTTGTTCCAGCTAGCTGCAAAAAAGTTGTGTTGGTTTTCCTTGGTTTTTTCTCCTCCCTCCCTCCCTCTTGCCTCACTGCCTTCCTTCCCTTCCCTCTGGTCCGGGGAGCCTGCGGGGTGGTCCTGGCTGGTCCAAGCCTCTGTGCCTGTTCCCTCTCTGGGCATTTGTTGTATTTTGAGGTTTGCTTTTTCCTGTTCTACCCTGTTTTGTTTTGTGTTAATAAACAGTCGTTTTTTTCTTCCCACTTTCACTTGCTGTTACCAATTTGTCTCATTGGCAAAGGAAAAGGGGAGGCCCTTTTTCCTTTGGAGGAGGCGCTCATTCCAGAGTGCTTCTGCCTAAAATTTTGTTCCCAAAACCAAGACATGAGCTATTTCATCTCTATGCTGCATTTCATATATTGTATATGTGAGCTACAGTTTAATACTCAGCATTTGTTAGGATGCTAAAAAGTTCATAGCTGCTCCTCAGTTGTTGGCTATACTTACGCATAGGGGTCCGGCAGACAATTGAAGGGGAGGACTCTGTGTAGTATGAGCCTGTTTGTTTTCTTCCACTGTCATCCAAGATATTCAGTGGATCATGTATATCACTGTATGATGGCAGGGACCGAATGCTGCTGACACTGCTGATTACAGAAACATGTTGGTCCACCATTGTTCCAAGTCGGTGAGATTCTGAATAATTTATGCTGTTTCCATAATATCCTAATTGAAGATTGAAAAAAAAAGATGAATGAAACTCCTGGGCAGCGCATGAGCCTGTGATAAACTTCAGAAAAAAGTACTTGTTACCGGCTGAAGCCCTTGAGAATAAGAGTATTTACGTACACATACAGCCTAGGAACATAAGCAACATACGCAATGACTGACCCAAAAGAGAGGTGGTAACAAGGAATCCAAAAGATTGTAAGGGTTCAGTCACACCTTCAGTACAGAAAATTGCTCTTTCCTTCTAAGTTCAGAATCAAACATAGCCTGCAATCAGTGGCCATAAGAGGCACCATGGGGAGTCCTATCCATAGTTCAGTGCTTCCTTCTGAAGCTTACAACCAAGGAAAGCATACATGGAAAGAAAATCTGCAGGATAGTATGTACTCACTGCATAGACAAATCCATATGAAAGTAACATTTCCACTGTGTCTTTCCTCCAGAAGAGGGAGGTGTTTTGCTGACTATACCTCTGAAGCAGTAATTTTACATTTGAAGTATGAGAAATGAGAGGGCCAAAGTCTCGAACTATTGGTAATGCACATTTTTATACTTCTTTTCACCCTGTGACTGGAATGGTCCATTATGCTGATCCCAGAGGCAAGCTATCTTGTGTCTCCTCTATTTCATAGCAAAGGTTTTGGGGGCTTTTCAAGAGATTGTTAAGCTCATCCTGGTTTTGCCTCCTTTGTGCAAGACAGGGTGATGATACCAAAGGAAGATTACCATAGGGCAGCAGATGCATTTGAGGTCAACTGAGGATTCGCCAGAGGAAAATAAACCCTTGAGTAGCTTATTAAACTGCTTTACACAGAGAAGTGGAAAACAAGGAATGTAAAAATAAAAGCTGAAATACATCTTCCAGAGGAAAAAAAAACCCAGAGAAAAAGAGTTTTACTTCAGCAATGAAAGAGAAACAAAAGGAAAAAGAAAGTATGTATTAATACCGTTGGAAGCATTAGCAGGATAAGCTGCTCCTGGACATGTAGATACTGAGTTGTTCACGAAATTGAAACTCCCGGTATTCAGAAACTGCATATTGTGTGTGTCCTGAGACATGCTGGAGGAACCATAGCTGGAAGGGGATCTGGCATTGTAGGGAGACACGGCACAACTGTTGCTGAAGTAGTCTCTGGAGAACTGCTGTTCACTCAAGGCATTGAATCGGCTGGGCTCTGCTCTGTGGTCATAAACTCCTGAAGTGGAATGGGCCTGTGTTCTGAACATAGCCTGGTAATTGGAATTGTTTCCATAATAATTCTGATTAGTCTGTGACAAAGTCTGATAAAGGGGTTCTGAGTAGGAAGAGCACTGTGAATGTGTCGATAACATGGGACCTATACTGGGAGGTCTCACAGCCATTGGCCCCTGGTTGATGACACTTCCTCGGCTGACCACTGCTGGTGAAATGGGTGGAGTCATGAGGTGACCAGTGCTTTGAGACAGCTCCATTTGATCTGGAATAAATAAACATTAGCCGTGATTAGTGTCCATACCTCAGTACTGCTGTTAAGACACAAAGGCTCTGGGGAAGTGGAGATTACCATGTGAAACCTTTACAAAAGATATGCACTCGCCCCCACCTATTTAATTCACAGCTTTTATTTAATGGCTTCAGGCTGTAAAGTTTCTCCTTTCATTCTCCAGCTTGGAGGTGCCACATTCAGTGGGAAATTTCCAGCAGTTACAACCCTCATGTGCTCCAGGTGTTACTGCTCCTTCTCTCCTCACAAGAAACTCACCAAGCCAAAAGTTATAAGATAGTTCTACCATTTTTCCAAGACGAACTATTACTGGCAAGGTAATTACAATTGCTGACTTCTGTAAATCACCACAGAAGGTGACCTCATGAAATGTTGTTTACTAGAGGTCTTCATAAATGCATGTGGTCATCGCCCCTCCTACAGCAACATGTTACCATGAACGGAAAGACTAACAGGCAAATTAGGGAAGGAGATGCTGGAAGAGTTGATACACACCTGTCAGCTGCATACTCTCCCTGTCTCCTGTGGTGAAGGGGTTCAGACCAGAAGGTGCACTGCTGGGCTGGCCAGCTGACAAGGACACGTAGGTTTGCTCTCCTAGGCACTCGTTTTTGACTGAAGAGTCACTGGGCAGAGGAGCGGCTTTGTTGCGATTTGCTAGGAAGCAAGAGCTTGGTGATGCAGTGAAGGTGGCTTTGCTTGCATCTGGAAGGGTAAATGAAAGCTCTTGTTGGCTGTTATGTATCCTCACTGCACATAAATTCTCTTTGTATCATTTCCCCTGACCACAGATCTACATCACACAGTATCAGCTCCTTACTCAAGCCATCACACTGAAGGTATGAATCAGATTTATTCCCTTGAATAAAATGTCAACAATGAAGTCAAGTAAAGTGCATTAAGAGTGAATCAGGATTGACACTTCACCCTAAAGAATTAACAATGGCAACTTTAGAATGCTTGGACTCTTTTCATATTGGTATCTAGAGAAAAGCATTTGTTATACTCAAGAGTTCTGCTTTTTGCAGACTATTGATAAAGTCAGTTTTGCTATTCTTCAATGGAAACCATGATTTTACTTCATGGTTTCAAGTTCTTTACCTAAACACACAAGGATGAGGCAACTGTCAAAAAGGCCAAGTTTTTCTCCTGGAGGCTGAATTAAAAGAAGTGCTGCATCTACTGTCAGACAAATTCTATGCAAGTTTCTTGCAGCAAATTGCAGATTTAGAGTAACAACAACCAAAAAGTTAAGGACTGATTGCCAGTGCTAATGCTAATAAAAAATAATTCTGCAAGTTTCTGAAGTTCCACCGGATTTTTAAGGATTAACGTGGACCAGAACTTGATCCAAATCAATCTTCATTCTTTTGACAGAAAAGGACCTGGAATATATAACTTCAAACCGTCTAACTTTGAAGAAGCCTGGTAGATGGAAAATGTTAAGGGTACTGTTTTCAAATAATTTTATTTCTCTTCCACATAGTAATACTTCAGCCACATGCTACATAGGGCTCCAAACTTGCGTTCCAATGTTGAAGGGATATTTGCATTTTGGTAATATTTAATAAATTCCTAGTTCAAGTTGTAATTACATACTTAAGCTTTGGAGAAAAATGGGATTAGGAATTAAGTAGCCCTGTCTGCTACCTATACCTCTTTTCACACTTCAGTTCATGGCCCTTCAGATGTACCTACAAGCCTTTGTTGCATCCAAGATAGTTTCAGTGATCCTTAGTACTGACATTCCAACAGAACTGTTATGAACTGTGGTAGGTATGTGGGAATGAATTGCTGAGTGAATGGTCACAAACTTTTCAGGTGAATTTGATAATATTGTACATAACTACACCTTCAGGAGAATACAGTAAACTTGCTTCTGCTTAAACAAATACATCAATTTCTAAACATACCAGAGTACACGCAAAAGAACCAAGCTCTAGTTACCTAAATTCTTCATGTATTTGTCCAGTAGATTCTGGAGTTCTTGTTCTTTGTCATTGTTGAACTGTGTCTCCATGGCAAGCAGGATGTACTCATCCAGTAACATGCGGATCAAATGAAAAGAACCTTTTGGAGAAGGAAGAGAGAGAGTAGCTGAGTTATCTTTGTGACCATCTCTCACCACTCCACAAGAAGCCAGTGAAACAAACAAATAATTGTGGACTTTAAATGACCTGGCAAGACCAACAAGAAATAGTGCCTAACTTCTAGCTCTAATCTTTCTTTGCACTGGCCCACCTAGCTCAATTGTTTACTGTCCTGTAGGCTATTTGACCACTAATTACATCAAAGAAAAATACTGATGAAAGTGAGACATGCTTTATACTTGAGGAGAGCACACAGTGGAACTAGATAAGGCTGAAGTCTGCTAGAATGCCTCTGCTCTATTTCTGTTTGCCTTGTGCTAAATAACCAGACAATAACTGGTGAAGTCTTTGACCTTATTTCAAGGATATATCACATTAAAAAATGTATGTGTCCCTACAGTCTTTTCAATTATCCTCTGAATTTTAGATAACAATGTACCTATGGCTAAACATATGAAATTACACACTAGAGTTTGTTTCACTTGTTCTACCATCTTCTCTCTTATAAAAGGTTCTTTCTGAGTGTTCCCAAAAATGTAAACATTCCTAAAGATGGATGTGTGAACCTTAATTTTTAAAAGTCACAAACACTGTTAAATTGATTATCTGCTGATTCCAAAATTAAGTATGTGGTGACTACCAAATTCCTTTTGCTTTTATTGAAACATGCCATGCACAAGAACTTATATACAACAGTCATTTTATACCAAACTGATCCACAGGTAAAACTAGTAATTTAAATCTTCTGTCTCTTATACTGAGATAGTTACATATATATGCAGTTACATTTCCACTGTCATATCAAAACAAAGTTTCTAGCACTTAAATGTCAAAGCAGTATCAAACCAGCAATTTAAAGGAAGAATACCTTTTAAAAATAAACCTGTGACACAGGTCACCAGCAAAATATTGCTAGCATTTACTGTGAAATGTTAGTTTGAAAAACACATTACACAGTATTTGTGGCTTTAATCGAATAATCTTTAAATTAGGATAGGTTCCTCAGCACAGGAAATGGTGAAAAGCTGCTAAGTGCTAACAAATATGTACAAAATATGAGTGTTTTTATAAAGCTCCGGTACCAAAACTTGATGCGTTGTTTAGAGTTAGGTTATGCATCACTCGAGCACCGAAAAAGCTCCATTTCAGAAGGAAGTCCTGAGCTCTCTTCTTTAAAGACCTCCCATTTTGCTTGCTTGCCTGAAAGAGAATAGTAAAATACTGGTAAGTATGCTCACTTGCTTTCTGCAAATAGAAGACCTGAGTATCCTTGAGAGTTCAAGGAGTCCTTGACTCAGGCTGATGTGGCAGAGTGAATCAAGCCGCCTGATTCAAGCTATCTTCCTGCTGTGTGACCTAACTTGGTAAAACAGAGCAGCCTTCACTCTTTCCAGTGCAAACATAGAATGGCTGTCTGTCAATGCTGGATGAAGCAAACTGCTCACTGCTTGGGCCCTGATGTACCCTGAAGGTACACAAATTACCTCATATTCTTGTACTAAAGGTGCCAAGTTGTTCTATACAGGGACAGAAGGAAGGGCAGTGGGATGGACAGACAGATGGACAGACAGACGAAAAAGGAAGGAAGGAAGGAAGGAAGGAAGGAAGGAAGGAAGGAAGGAAGGAAGGAAGGAAGGAAGGAAGGAAGGAAGGAAGGAAGGAAGAGAAAGAAAGAAAGAAAGAAAGCAAGAAAGCTCCCAGCCTCTGACACTATGGTATTCCACAAAAACATGGAGTAGAAATTAGTCTTTGTACTTTAATTTAATCTGTATAATACTGGTCAGAATTTCTCTAACAGAATGGTATGTTACAATCGTGATGATCAAAGTGATGCTTTTTATACTGTTCATTTCATACAGTCACTTTGCTCTGGAGTGATTTGTTCATGTGGTAACATATGCCTTGTTACTTTCTCAAACAGCAAGCAGAAAGAAGCTGTTGTGTTGAGTTTAGCTGTGTGCTAAAGTAGCCACAATTTAGCATGAACAGAAGGCAGACAGCAGTGGAAGGATTACATGTTCTGTAAATTATTAGCTTCTGCTCTGGTCAACCTAACTTCATATCAGAACTTGTTGGTACTCTTCCCGTAACTACAGGAAAACAATGCCAGGAACCATACCTGTTAGCTTTAAAAATACAGTATCACATAGTAGATGATGAATGGAAAATTGCTTCATCTTTCCTGCCTGACTTGTTTATGAGGAATTGTCTTCTGAAATTGTGGAATGAATGGAATTAAATTTACATCATAATCATTCCAGCCTAAAATAAGTTGAGATTGCTCAGCTTCAATGGGGTTTTTTTTGCCTAGGGAGTTTTCTGTGTATGTGAGGACTTGCTTTGGCTCTGCTGCCCCAAGTCATCCAAAGCTCTTCACTGTGCTGCTCATATATGTCAGCAATTTTTAGGAAACTCAGAGTACTTTAAAAAGAAAGAAATTATCACTATCTCCATTGAAATTTGGGGAAACAGGCAAGTAAAGGAAAAAGGGCATGCTTCTGGTTTTCCTGTAAGTGGCAGTCTCTCTTCTGCCAGCCAGTTGATGCTAACTGTACTGTCTCATCCTTTTGTATCCATTCATATCAAGATCCTACCTAAAATGATGAGTAAGATATTGCATTTTCAGATAGAAAAAGCCTGACGAGAAGACCAGTGTTCAGCTATTAGCCAACAATATGTAACATCTTATTGTGATAGTTTACAGTAATTAGAGTCACAAATTGGGTACATATTTCTTACTTAGCTGTAAGCCAAAAAATCCTTTCTTTTGTTCTGAGCTGTAGTTTATTAACCCCTACATAACTATATGCATATAAAATACTTGTGATGAAAATGCATCTTGTAAATTGGAGGCAGGCAGGAGAATCCCATCAAAACCATCAATTACTGTGTTAAGCACCTTACAAAGCTTCAAAACTGTATCTTCCATCCTGGAAGGTAAAAATCCTTCAGGAGGCTAGCTTCTTTTGAATCCACCCACTGCAGTAACTTATACCACATACAGTACCCCCTAAATGCCATGGAAAAGAGAATTGCTTCCCATTTGCACACCTTACTCAGAGCAATTCCCCTGTGATTCTGCAGGCACACATAAAGTGGGAGAGTTTCTTTCACGTAGTTTGTGAAAGTGCTGACTTTAGTGTTTTAGTTACAATGCTTCTTAGTTT
Source organism: Corvus kubaryi (assembly GCF_017639235.1). Lineage (NCBI taxonomy): Eukaryota > Metazoa > Chordata > Aves > Passeriformes > Corvidae > Corvus > Corvus kubaryi. The sequence continues at coordinate 28,974,925 of NW_024582091.1, read as the reverse complement.
GTCACACACATAAGATTGCTCAGCATGATTAATTAGAACTATATCACTGGAATCTTTGACACCAAATGACAAACTTCTGTGTTACAGTAAGGAGACAGGAACAGAGATAAAAATTCCTTGTGGAAAATCAGTGAGACTGCATAAGGATTTATGTAAGGAGTAAGGGGAGTAGGATTTGGTCTGGAGTCAGGCAGGACATTTGAAAGGTACCTTGATAACCCTTTGCTCAACCACAGTATCCAACCATTCAATAAATGATTCCACAGTGGCATTCTTCTTTAGAAGGTCCTTCAGTTCTTGGAACAGTGTAATAGAGTCATCTACCATGTAAAAAGGAGAACATATCATCGCACACTATTCTGAACGTGAGAAAAAGCCACTCACCAGCCATATGACAATATTGTAGCATGGAAAGGAAAAGCAAAGAATTAGAGCAGTGAAGAAATACATAACTCCCCAGCAAAGCAAGCAGACACACATCCATCACACACATGTATTTTAATTACTTAAGCATTACAGTGACACAGGTTGTAAGACAATGAAGTTTTATAAGAAAATAAAAGCAAAAGGAGATTATTATATTTTCCATTCCTTTGTAGATTCAACCTTGAAAACCTTTTTAATACTAAGTTTAGTAGCAAAGCTTTCTCTGTAATATGGCAGATTTGCAGTATCTTATGTTTCCTTTATATTTTACAAGTTTCTCACAACAGGATATAAAGTTAACTTCCTCAATTCCCATTTTCAAAAAAGTGTCTGAATGAACAGTTATCTCTCTTCTCCTTTTCTTTTTTAACCAGTGTGAAAGAAGACAAAGAATAAAATAAAAAATAACTACACAAAAAAAGCAGGAAATGGGCAACTCAAATGAAAATGTGAATAGGATTTTGAACCATTAAAGAGAACAAACTTTCATAATTGAAGTAATAATATTTACAGGACAACACACTGCTATTCCTTTCAGCTCTTGAAACTCTGATCAACGTGACTCCTATGACAAAGTTATCTTTTTAATACAGAAAATGGCTATATCTATTTTCCAACAATGTATATGAAAATTAACTACCTCAAAATTTATACTTTATTCTGTGTATGAAAAAAGCTGCTACACTAAATAGAAAATTACACATATTCTTAAAGCTCAACTTTCAGAAAAAAATCCGATTAATTAAAAAAAAGTAAACTAGTTCAAATACCCATTACATTAAGCCATAATTTTTGACAAATCTTTCAAGAACTGATATGTGCCCATATAATTAGGACCAAGTTTCAAAAGAGGTTTGAAGCTGACATGTAAATTTTTCAGCAACCATTTAAAGTCATCTGGCTGGGATGACTTCCCAGCACAAGCTTCTGTTCTTGGACATGCTAGGGCAACCAATTGGTTTTCTTAACCTACTGAAGGTTATGGTGAACTAGATTAGAGAATGCAGAGTCTATGGGTGCCTTGTCTCAATCAGTCCAAGTAGACTGGTGTGGCATGGAATGAAAGAATGAATTATTTTTAATGGTACAAATATGTCACCATGGACTTACATTCACTGTAGACTTCCCCATCAGAGTCTGTGCTCCCTGAAGCTGCAAGGAGGGCCTGAGAGCCAATACTATTCAAATCAACTTTTTCAATATCCGACACCATGGAATTCACCACATGCTGATCAAAAAGAGCTGGCCGAGCAATCTGCCAGAGAAAGCAAGATAAAATGCTGAGACCCTGTTGTGGTTTAGTCCCAGCTGGCAGCTAAGCACCACACAGCCACTCCCTACCCTGCCATGGGATGGGGGAGAGAATTAAAAGAATAAAAGTAAGAAAACTTGTTGCTTGAGTTAAAACCAGTTTAATAAATTTTTAAAAGAAGTAATAAAAATAATAACAATAATAATTTAAAAGTTTAAAAGAAACCCCAAAAACAACAGAGAAAAATACAGTCCAACAAAGACCAGTGAGGCTGATGAAAACAATTGCTCACCACCAACTGACCAATGCCCAACTGACCAAGGCCCTGAGCAGTGGTCCCCAGTTTTATTGCTGATCTGTGGTATGGAATATTCCTGTGATCAGTTGGGGCCAGCTGTCCCAGATATGCCCCCTGCCAAATTTTCATGCACCTCCAACCTATTTGCTGGCACGTATGGGAAGCAGAAAAGACTTTAGCTGTGTGTAAACACTGCTCAGCAGTAACTAAAATAGACCTGAATTATCAATAGTTTCCAGTACGAATCCAAAATATAGACCCATAATATGAGGAACAAAACTAACTCTATCCCAGCCAAAACCAGTACAGGCCCACAGCCGGGGATCACCCAAAAAACTCCTCAGAGAAGAATCTTATTATGTTTAATTTTATTGTCATGGCTGGGTTTATCACAGATCAGATGAGAGAATGTTTCCCTTTCATTAGACTCCTGATGCTCTTCTAATGTGCCTTCCTATCAGATTATCTTCACAATTTCATGCATATGCTGCTTTTGTATTAATATTTATGAAAGAGAAAACCAAGTCAAGATGAATAGGTGCTGTGTCTACAGTTATTCATGAGGACTACCACCTCAAAACCCAAGATGCTAGCGTGGAAGGAAGTTCCACGAAAGGCATTTTATCCTTTTGTATAAAACCATCACATGGAGGTGACTCCTAATTGCAGATACCTGTATCCTGACAGCACAGCCTTGGAGTCTCCAACTACCTGTCACTCCCGTTTTTTCTTTTCACTCAAAACTCAAAAAAGAAATAGAACATCATGGACAAAGCAGCGAATCTTTGCTAGGCAAGAAGGATCATCTGATATTTTCCAATTTGGTACTAAACAAAATACACATATATTCCACTTCATCATTTCATTGAAAAAAGTTCCTGTGATGGCAGTTCATTATAACCATGGCCTTTGCTCTCTTTTCTGGTACAAAAGTTTGAAGTCCTAATCAGATCTATCTATGGTCACTTTCTAATTTCACAGTTAAAACAACAAGATATAAGTCTTTCATGGACAAAGGTCAACCTTGAAAAAATAATCCATTGTATTTCATAGACAGAAAGGTACACTGAACACAACTGACAAAATTTTGAATGTATCATCTTACTCTGTTTACCTGTGCTAGGTGTAGGAATGACGTCTGTCGCTTCAGGGAGGAAACAAATCTTCGTGCAATAGGCAATTTCTTATCTATCAGGCTTTCCGGTAGATTTTCCAAAGAGGAAGCAACCCACTGCTCCCAGTTTTTTGCAAAGCTTCTTATATCTGCCAGTAAACTGTAAGGGAAACAAAAAGTGATTTAGAGAATCACCAATAAAAATTGTCTGGCATTAGTTTAAATAACTGGGTTTCAATCTATGGCTAACAGACTTCTGAAGACATCTGGAAATTACTCCTCAGGTGTTACCAGAAGAAACAGGAGATGACCAATCATTGATCTATATATTGACTGCATATTGATATGTACCTCCTCTGGGAAAAAATTGTAAGCCAATTGGGACATTAAAATGCTATCTAATATTTTAAGGCTGTTCTATAAGCTGCCCTCAGAGCTGACAACTATTTTGCCATACATACTCTACTGTTCTAAAAATGAGCATAAATGCTGTAAGGAAATTTCTCTAGAATATAGAATTACTGGTATTTATCTGGAATATGTCTAAAAATCGGAACACACCAAGATTAACGTCGAATACCTACCTTTCTGGCATTTCTTGCATTGTTGCAGGGATGAGTACATCTGTAAGAACCTTCAAAAAGTTAACAGAAAATGACATCATGCTTCCACTGGCCATTTATTCATTCATTCATGTCTGTCTTGTCTACTTAGATCGCAAAGTGATAAGTACAGAAAATTTACACAGAATAAAGCCATTCAACCTACTGTCCAGCTATTTATATGCCTGGATTTTTCCAATCACTATTAGATAGGAACAGATGAGATATTCATATACTTAGATAGCACCCATTCTTAATGTATAACTTCATACCAGTAAATTGAGAAAAAAAACAAACAAGACATGCTATCCCCCATGTCTTAGATTAGGGAAATCAGTAGAAGCGAGATGGATAAGCACTTTGTCTTTTCTAGCACCACCAAGTCTCTGTAAAGAGACTCAAGCATCTCCCATGTCCTTGAGTGCTGTTGACTCTTCTTCCTGCCAAACTGGACACGGCACTGCAGGTATTCAGAGTTTAGCCAGAGAGTTCCCTGTAGCTAAGTGTGGCGTGGAACAGTTTTGGCAAAAAACTGTGCCATCTGGCATGCTCCCTAGGGAATGTTATTGTGGAGGACAAAGTTGTTAGACTATATTCCAGAAATCTCCTTTCACTTTTAATGTAAATAGTTTGATAACAATCCAATGTAATTCCTTCTTCCTTCTGTCAGCTGTGATCTCAGGAATATCTAACATGATTATAGGTAAGAAATACTGAGAGACAAAGAAGAAGCACAATAGTAAATTTATGAACTTTTGAGAAATTCAGTCTTATTCAATTTATAATTTATAGCTCCTCTAGTATTTCTTCTTCTGTCACATTAAATCTATCATAAATAAAGTTAATATTAAATCTATTGAGACAGCACATTTAGAGCAGGAAAAACCTCATAAACTCAAGGTACATTATAACCTCTACAAGTAAATGAGGCTTAATGACCCATCTCCTGGGTAGTAATTATGATTCTTGATGCTAATTACCTTTGCTTTGCTATGCTAACTAAAACATTTCTTACTTTACAGCTTTATATGCTTCTAAGAAAAAAACATTTTCATCTTCTCTGGATTTTCCCCCCATATTTTTGTACAGTAAAGAATAACAGATTACAATAAGGCATCAGAGCTAAAAAGCCTCAAGTCTTTTGCTTTGATTGGTTGGTGTTTACTGTTAAGCCAATAGTTATTTCTTCTCATCAATATGTGATGTGAAATCTGTTAGAGAGACACCTATATGACAATCCTTTTCTATTTCTATGGCACATCCTATCAGAGGAACTTTAAGTACTTTGCATCTACTAAATAATCATCTTATCTGACTTTCCAAGTGAAAAACTCAGGAAACTGTGGTGGCATTATTTTTTTTTCCCCAATGCTCTATAACTTACTCCTGACCTTGCAACACTCCTAAGGGTCACTTTGTTTCAACTATTTATGTCATCATGCCATGAGCTAGACCAAAGAACTCATATGGTACAAAAGCTCTGCAAAACAAGTATTGCTTAAATTTTTTTTAAACCCAGAGCAGTTTAGAGTGCAGCAGTTTTCCTGGTACCTCTAGCAGCACAGGAACAGAAATGAAAGGCAGCAGGCAGGAGAAGCAAGAATATCTTAACCCAGGATTGTTCCAGCTTGGTAACATGAAACCATGGCCTGACATAACCTGTGAGTAGAAGACTGGCATGTGGAATCACCTTACCGATGTGCCACAGACTCTCTTCCCTGGCAGAAATTGCAATAATCTTTTCAGTGAAAAAAAGGCTTCAGTTTTCATCCAGGATTACCTTAGTCAGCCTTGTCAATGAGCACATGAGCATTTCTTTTAGCTACATTCAAGCAAGTAGGTTGGGGTCTCACTGTTAGTGTGCTGGCTGTGGTCAGGTGTTCAGCAGAACTGAGACTGGAGTTCAGCTCTTATAGGCACCCATTTTATTTCTTGATTTCAATGATTTCCTTGGTGATTTACAGCAGAAAGCAGTCATGGCATCCTGTCACTCTATCTTTTTACAGATACAAAAGCTGTACTGTGGGCAAAATTATTCATGTAGTTAAATGCTTAACTTACCTTATACAGTATTGAGTCACAGACACAGAAAATGTCAATGATAATGGGATTTTCAAGCAGGGGAAGAAGATGGTCAGGCATTCCTTGCCAAAAATGTAATAGGAAATGCTGGATCTAAAGGAATAGGAACCAGATTCATAGACATAAATCATGCTGTCTTGGCTTCCCCTGCATACGTACCCAGAGTGCATGCTCAAACAACCTTACCTCTTCAAAGTTCCCATTAATTGCATTGTCAAGGACACACTGACAGTGTGTTTTATACATCATGATAAGAGTATCTACCTGTTTTGGAAGAAAGAAATATTAAACAGAGTTTCTTGACTCCTTCCTTTACTGCTATGGTGATATAAGTTTCTGCTTTCTGCAGCTAGTATGTAAACACATAATATAAACTGTATTGCAATGCATATTTACAAATAGGCAGCCTGTATATCCAGAAGTGATGAGGATGTCACTCATCGCTAGTTTTAGCAACAGCTTTACGTCATTATTATTCAAGCATTATTTAAGTCATTATTTAAGTCAAGCACTGATGCTGTTGTCAGAAATGTAGCATCTGAACCTGTATACACTGTGAAAATGTGGATAATAGAGTAAGGCAATAGCTAGATTAGTCAGTCAGATGGTAAATTCGCCTCTCTGAAGCTAAGATTAATCCCAAAGAGCAGTGCAAGTTAATCATTAGGCTACTATAGGCGTCTGTGAGTGTTCTGAAACATCATCTAGTTGGACAAATGAGAAAATAGCTGCCAGTCATTTGGTCAAAGTTTAATCACTGCCTCACATGAACTGAACTTTAGAAAGCAGAACTCCCTTTCATCTCATCAGGCTACTTTATCTGAGTGGAGTGTTCCCTTATTTAAAAAAAAAAGAAAAAAAGAAAGTAAGTAGTAAGTTTTAAAAATTGTAGCAAATTATAAGACAAGAAATATGCAAACTATTTTAAGGAAGGAAAAGTGCTAGCAAAACCATTCTCATGGTCCTGAATCACAGGTTTGCCACAGCTTGTGAACTTCTCCAGCAAACCAGTCTCAGATTTTGATTGAAACTGGTGCCATCTTATTGCAGTAGGTTCAGGATGCAGATTTCTTTGAAAACGGACCTTTCTGACTCTCAGAGCTGCTTCTCTAACTACATATCTTTAAGAAGTACTAGCACAGTGTGAGACTCAAGAACACTTTAAAGAACTGTTTTTGAAAGGAGTCGATAGAAGTTTAAAGTTTGGGTAAGTTCTGTCCAGAAACATTAAATGCAGGAATTACCCATCTATTTTAGTGCAGACTGCTGATTTATGGACTCTCCAGAGATTTGAATTGCAAGCAATTCCTTAGGAGTTTAATGCAGGAGTCAAACTTCACGTATGGGCTGTCTTCAACAGAGTACCTAAATATCTTAGGTTCAATAACCTTTAGTCAGATAAGCTGAAGGATGGAAAAGGCAGTATGAAAAGAAAACAGGAAATAAAAGAACAAGAAATGAGCAAAGAGCAGCAAGGAAAGAGAATGCAGGAGACACACAGAAATTCATCTTTCCCACAGTCTCCTCATAACTCAGTAAGTCTGTCCCCAGACGGTCATGCACAATGCTGTTGCCCCAAAAATGAAGACAGAATGAATTGCAGGTTTTTCTCCATTGTTGGAGCAGTATAAATCAGTTTATACTGCTGTGTTGGATATTCAAGGAACCTCAAACATTTGTCAGATTTAAATTTAATGAGAATGCTGTCTATATGAGAGATGTCACTTCACTGATGGAGACTATAGCAGCAGGTGGTGCACACTGCTGAGTATACCAGTTCTTGGGCTTTCTTTACAAATGGTAAGATTTCCAGCTAAGATTTCCAGCTAAAATGGCTCCTTTTGTTTAGTTTCTCCCTACGGGAATCCTAGGCTTCACTACTTTCTCAGAACAAGCTTAGGAGGAGGGGGTCATAAAAAGTTTTAAAGCAATGTGTCTCAAACCAGTCACCATCACCACCTGCACTGGAGGTTAAATTGAAAAGTTCAAAATGTCTGTCAAAGGATTTCTAGCACAGTGCAGGGATGTAGCAGCCTGTAATATGACCAGAAACAACACAGACGTAACACATAAGCAAAGAGACAAGGACATAAAACATGAGAGATACTTCCAACTGAAGAGCTATCCTTAGGATAAGCAATACCAAGTATTGATTTGAGGAATGATTTAAGTAATTTAAAAAAACCCCAAACATGTTCAAATTTACAGTCTCTTTTCAAACAATTAATGAAGGAGAATAAAATTCATCCAACTATTTGTTGTGCATTATTTGTTCTGTTCTAATCAGAACAAAATTTACCTTAAATACAAAGGCATTTGTAAAGAACACAACTCTCAGTTATTTGTTTGTTTTGCTCTCCCCGTCTTACATACCATCAGTTTGTAAAATACTGGGTCAGTTAATAGGTAAATAATTCAACCACCTTTCCATTGGAAAGCCAGTTAATCGGTGTTAGTAAAGGTTTGCCCCCTCTATAAATCAGTCACCTCTGTTTGATTATGGACATTTCTGGCTCTTTCATGTCAATACCTCAAAGGCTAAGATATGAAGAAACATTCTATGGCAAATTTTTGATCTCTTAAGACAGAAGAGGAGTTCACATTTTACCTTGTCTTTAGAAATGCACCCTTGAAGCAAAAGGTGTTGAGCACTTGGAAACTCTGGGAGGAGTGTTCCAGTTTTGGAACTCAGAGAATATTTACGAGTAAAACCACCCTGAAAGGGAAGGGAAAAAACAGGAACATTGAAATAGCTAATGTTGTTACATCTGAAACCAACAATTCATGCTAAACTTGTATTTTATCTCATGAGCCTCTCAATGCTCCAGAATACTTGCATTCAGATAATCCTTCAAAAATATTGATGCTTATCCAGATCTGGACACCAGCTCAAGAAGGTTATTGAGTATGTGTCTAGATCTAAACTCCACCAAACACTCTTAAGGTCTCAAATGATACAATTAAGGTGAAACCCTCATCCTCAAGAAATACAATCTGTGTTATGGTTCTGTCCTTACTGGCTGAACTGTACTTATTCTCATAGGATTGCACTCAAACCTAAAGACCATTTGGCTGAAACCCTTCATTCTATTTTAGCCTAACCAGTCCTTATGTCAAGTCAGTGTGCAGAGCCACGAGCTGGCCTTCTGTGGAAAATCTGTTACCTCTGTGCAGGTTCCCTCTGTACTAAGGGAAGAAATTTATGATCATGCACAAGGCATTTGAATGGAACTTGAAGTGACCTCTTCCTACCCCTTTGCCTACAGGTAGATTTCACTGAAGTGGGAATGGTAGGTATATAGCGCAACTTACAGTGTAGAAGTGTGCAAATGAGACTATTTTTCTGTAAATGTTGACTCATTACTTGGACACCAGCTTCAAGTGAAATTCTCTCAAATACTGATTTCAGAAAACCACAGCTGTAACTGACTTATTCAACATATAGCCTTATTTTTATAAGGGGATATGTCTGACAAAACAGACAGCAAAACACCAAAAGCAAACATCATGTAAACTAATTTTGCCAGTGCTATCTACTATTCAAACACGTATAAAGCTCTAAGTAAAAGAAATTGTAGAAATTTAGAAACATTAGTACTTCTTCATGTAAATACTTTCATAGTGTTATAAAGGCCTATCAATACAAGGAGGGTATTTTTTTTAAACAGGAGTAATCTTAATGATTTTATTATGCAATTACCCATGAAATATATTAAAAGCTCTGATTAAAAGGGATTTGTTCATTTAAAAGAAGGCAGTGATGGTGGTGGGAGGTTTAAGAGAAGATAATCTGCAATGTTTTTTACCTTGCTAATGGACTTATATGACTGTGCCTCAGTTCTAGGCTTAATATTTTAACCTGCTGCCACTTGCCCTTTCTATTTAATGCCATCTGTTTCTAATGGCCATTTAACATTAAGATAATGACAGTAATATTATCTGCCTAATTAACCATGCAGACTCTAATGGTGCACTAACTGGTTTAGATAAAAGAATTTGCTGATATCTCCCCCTACAGAGAGAATACTAGAAAATGTGATAAAACATACCAGAAGTAAACAGTGTCCCTGGCACTCAATAAGTGTTCATTCAAATGCCATTTACTCAGTATATTTAGACAATCAGTGCTTTAACATCTTTTCAATGTCTTTATGTTCCTACTGAGAATTACACCTTATGCAATCATTGTAAATCTTTTTGGAATACCTAATTACATGTACTTTCAAGCAAATGAAAAAAGATGTATCTATCACTCATTCACACTAATGAAAATATAATGCCAAATTTTCAGTACAATGAGATTATTCTAATTCAGTTTTGACCATGAAAGTGTTTTTTTTCTCTTAAAACCTATCTGAATAATTTCAGACAATACAGAGCTAGACAATAAAGAACTCACAAGGATGTGCCCTTTCTCATTTATTTCCATTGACTTATCTGTGAACATTTTTTTCTGGGAGGACAAAGGAACTTTGGGGCAGAAACAAGACAGATTTGTGGAATTGTCAATTCCAAGGCAGACTGGGAATGCCACATCAGAGATAGAAGAAAATATACCTCCATTTATGCCAAAGGAACCAGATATATTCAATCCCAAAACTCTGAACAAATGAATGCCACAGTAGTGCTCATGAGTAATGCTGGGGATATCCCATGGCATAGCACTATCTTTTTTTGATAAGATAGCTGATTATCTGAACAGGAAAAATGCAGCAGATGTAATCTATCTGAACCTCACTAAAATACTTGACATGGTGTCACCATGGGAAATGATCAGTTATGCTGGTGAGAGTGGGGATTAGTAAAAGAATGTAAAAATGTTTAAGAAACTGACTCCAGCTGAAATGCTAACAAGCTGTGTTGACAGGGAAACTACTGGGTTGAAAAGGGATTGAAGTGAAGATTCCTGAAGATCAGACCTGGGGCTGAATAGATTAAACTGGTTGACATGAGCTAATGAACTCACCAACAGAGGAAGACCAAGAGGTCATGTAGAAAGACGTGGATGGCTTTGAGATAATGGTAATAAGGGGGATGAAAATCAATAGAGCAAAGCTACACTCTCAGGGACCAATAAAAATGCCTGCTATCAGCTAGGAGTCGCTTATCTGGAAATGAAAAAGGTGAAAGGCTTCCTGTGTATCAGTTGATCGCAGAAGGTATATTTAGTCTAGTAAATTAAATGGTGTCAGGAAACATTCCCAGGCAATACTGGAACAGTATTACTCAGAACAGCCTCTGGCATTCTTTTGGCCCATGCCAATTAGCAGTATCCCAAACACCTTCTAGTCATATTTCAACAGGTACTGCACATTAGGGACATTTCTTCATGGCAATGTGGCAGAGATGTCCCTGTGTTGTCCTTTTGCAGGTTCAGGAGTTTAGTAATACGGATGCAAGATATTCCATGCTAGCTGAACTCAGTGTCAAATAAAAATACTGTGAGCAACCCTTAATCCTTAATGTACAATAAACCATAATTTTCTACTATAAATACGACCAGAATGACAATGACAATGACTATACTGTAGTATACAGTAGTAAAAATGTAGACTACTTGTGGGGGGCTGGAGAGCAAAAACCAACAAAACCAGATCCAGTTCTAGGGTTCATCAGAAGGGATATTTCCAATAGGAATTGGAAATATGTCATTTACAAGACTTTATGATTTATTTTACTCTAAAGATATCAGAACAAGTACAGTGGAAGGCTATAAGGCTGATAAGACATTACTAAAAGCTGCTTTTGTCCCATCCAGCAAGCAAAAGCAGCAAAAAGGCATAGCACAACAAAATGTCATGAAGAGCAAAAAATAGAGAAAGGCAATCCTGACTAGGAGGCACCAATTTCAGTTTATTTTAAAAAAATTTCTTTTCAACTTCCAGTCAGACAAATGAGATTCTGAAAAAGCCCTCCTGCAAAAGTAACATGTAAAAAAAAATAAAGCTAGAGCTTGATCCTTTCCTTAAATATGGTGATGGGTAACTGGATTGCAATGGGAACCCTAGAAGGTGTTTTTGAATCTTATTTTTCTTTGAATATTTAGAGGAGCAAATACTCAGCTTTGTTAAAAAAGGTTATGCACTCAAACATATAATGAAAAATAATGTTCCAATTTTCAAAGAAATTAATGTGAAGGAAACCACAGGTCACATAATATTTGGATTGTAACAGAAGTAAAAGGAAACAGACTGCAGCACTTACCTCATTCTTTAGCTTGCTTCCAGAGAACCTTTGAAAGTGAACACACTTGATTATTTTTTTCCTAAGCAGAACATTTGTAGAGATTATATATCTATATACATGTCTGATCTATTAGAAAAATGATCACATTTTTCCAAATGCAATTACAGGTTTTAATACGGTTTTAATGGGTTTTTTTCTTAACTTCTTCCACTGATTTTCAGATACCTAGGGATAACAGAAAACCTACTGATGTCTTATAAAACATGAAGATTAAGACCACTGACTAAACAGTAAAGTATAAAATCCAGTTTCAGGTTTGTGGTTGGATCTTTGCCACTTCACAAATAGCAAAAGGGTAGCATAGGTGCAAGTCCATAACATCTTTATAAGGAAACACATACAGTTTTTGATAGAGATAGTAAATTCAGAGTAGAGAAAGTATATATATATATATAACTTACATTTCTAGGAAAAATTAAGAAATCATAGTGATTTCCCATTCTTTTTCACTACAGTACTAGTTTGATGCAATGAAATATATTTCTGAGATAAAAGATTCCTTAACTGGCAAAAATGTGTTGCAGTACAGTGAATGTCCTATTAAGAGTACAATTGAGAGATTCCCAGTGAAGCCATTGGACTATTAGACAACCCTTCAGTGCAGAAATCAGAAAGAACATTTTAAATTGTAACTACTAAAGTAGAGAATGTGTAATAATAGCGATTCTAATGGATCAGTATAATGATAAATGTTGTTTGACTATTGTTATTTCCTGTACCACTAGCTGCCAACTGATAAGATACTGTGGGCAATATGAAGTCTCATAATTATTAGTGGCAATATCATGGTTTCCTGCTGTTGAGATGCTCTCTGGCTGTTTCCTTCTCTCTGAGATGCTCTCAGAAGTCCAGAGGCTGAGCAGTTGTGGAATTCCTCCTGCCCAGGCCTGGCACAGGTGCCTGACAGCTCCCATCACATGATAACCCAGTTACCTAGCCAGTTCCCTTGCCTGTTGATAGATGAAGGCATCACTCAGGTGATTACAACGTGGATCTAATTAACTTCAAGGCTAGATGTATTTGTTTTGGACTCTGGATTTCCACATGTTCAGCAAAATGTACACGGAATGTACAGCAAGAATGTGAGGCAGCATCTGCTAGCACTGCTCTTCCAGAGCCTCACCTACTAGAAGAGACATAAGGACAGATTCCATGGATCACTATAAGCAGCAGCCAGGAACTGGGAGATTCATTTTTGAATCCCTCCACTGCCTGATTCTTTCCTTATCCAGAAGCTTATTCTTAACCCCAGGCTACTGCATCATTCTCTTCACACAGAAAAATCTAATCACCATGACAGGCCAGGCTGTGCAAAGTAAGTATCTGAGCTTCTGTTTTAATTCAGCTAGGGAGGCAATTGAACTGCTGGACCCTGAAAATTCAACATCTCATACAGGACAGCACAGGTCCTAACACAGACAAAAGGTTCCTAATTAGTGAATCTAGTCAGTAGCCCTGAAAATCTTAGAGAGTATCTGTGCCATCTTTACATGAGTGTATGCTGTCAGAAATCCAGCTGCAGGGAACTTTGCAGAACCTCCACTTTCTTTGCACTCATTGCTTGCTGCTACACTGTGACTGCCTGACATAAAGCTGAGGAGTAAGAATTATTATATTCCCTTAAGTGAAAACAACTGTCTTTTAGTCAACAAAATGAACAATTTGTTCAAGGTAGTTCTGTATTAGGAAAGAAAAATACACTGTGTACCAGCAACACCTCCACAGCTCCGGATAAATACCAGACAAAGAAATAGAATATTCCAATCTATTACACCCTAAGTATTGCTGTGGAGAGAACTCTCTCTTTTTAAGCATCATTGGCAGCATTACCCTCAATTTTTACACTTGTCCTACTGTTTGGAAAAGGTCTCTTTGGATATAACCGAAATCTGTCACCAGTTGAATTTTCTATCTGTGATTATAAACTCATTTATTCCTTTCTTTTCTCAGAGTCCTACTTATCCAGGTATACTGCCACAGACAATGAAAGCCGTCATTCAAGCCATATGTGAACAGAGACATTTGCTTTACGAACTATTAATCTTTGGCAAACCAACAGGCAGCTATCGTAACATATTGATCCTGCTAGCTGTCCCTTAAATAAATATAATTAGAGCTTCCTGGGTTAGGTTTAAACTGATATTAGCCAGTCAAAGGACCTGTAAATATTAATCTACACTGACCGCTCCCTCCTGCCCCACAGGTGCCAGCTTCACACCATTCTCCAGACGTTTCATAATGGAAAGCTGTCCTGGGGAAAAAACTCACAGGGTGACACACAAGCAAACAAAATTAGCCAAGTGTTCTGGAAATGGGATTTTGCTCCCTCATACAAACTTGAACAAATGGTCTGCTGTTAAAAGTTGATGCAGCTCTACACTGACTGTGATGAGGTCAAACTGGAAGACACTAGCAAAATATATAGATCAACCTCTTAAAACACTGAGATAAGCAACAATACTAGTTCTTGTAGAAACAAAAATTAGAGTCTTACAAATACCTTCCCAAAGGAAGGTTATAGTTAGACTTTCACTGTTAAAGTCTCAAAAGTTATGTTATTTTACCTGGTTAAGCCCTTTCCAGAATACACAGAGTGGTAATATGCACTGCTTTCTTTAATGCCAATTCCATAATAGTGATACCTGCGGAAAAAAAAAGAAGAGTGTTTATGAGTGACAGGTGAAGTAAAAAAAGCTGTCAAATTGATTTTAAATGCTTTCTGAAAACTTTTCTATACAGTGTCTAATTATTCCTTTCACTGACATGGAACAAAATCTGGTGTCATAGAAAAGAGTATTGTCATGATTTGATCCAAAATTCAAGGGTTAAACTTAGAATACTTTCTCTCTTACAAGAATGTAGATGGAAAAGAAAATCCAGAAACATATTACATCTCTTTTCCCTAATATGCATTCTGTTTCATTTTACTTCATTTGTTTGAAAGGGTTTGATCCACCAGATTCATTTTATCTTGCTAGCCACTATTACATTTAGACAGTCCCTCAGAGCCATTCTCAGTTGAAAATAGCTTGCCAATGCACCTTATAACTGAGTGTTCTGTCTCCTATGACTAATAATGATAATTTGTCATCCATTCATTCTTCTGTCAGGTTGTAGGCTGACTAATGCTAAATTATTAAGCCATTTACACACATCTCATCCACATTTGTCTCCCCTGTTGCTCTCCTGGAGATTACTGCTCCCAAATAGAGCTTGAAAAAGGAAAGATTGCTTGGCCTTTGCAGTGCTCACACCCAACACTTTAACCAAAGACACCAAAGATGCTAAAGAGGATGGGTTGGTGCTAAGAAAACTGGCTGTGAAGTAGCTACTTACTGCTTTCCACTAATTTTGCTACAAAAATAAGTGACCTCTGAGAGAAGGGCAGGAGAGCAAGCTGGGAGCAGCTCTTTCCTTACTGATCATAGCAAAGTTTGCTTGAGTTCATCTATCAAAGGTAATAGGCCCTGTCTTAAAAATTCCACTCAACAGATTTAAAAACTGATTGTGTTAAATAAAATTTGTCTAAGACTGTTATGGATAGAATACGAAGGTTAATCTGTTTTTTACTAAAATTAGTTTGAAAATACCATGGCAGCTGGTTTAACTGAGCTGCTTCAAAGTAGCACTTTGCAACACACTGTATTGATTTCACTGACACTCCCCAAAAGCTTGAAGAAACGCATTCTTGAGACACAGAGCCCCAGCAAATAGTTCATAGAACACATCAACGAAAGTGTTAATCTCATCTCATCTCTGCTGATCCTGGTAATGACCATTAAAAAAAAAAATCACAATATTTTGTTTATTCTTGTATGGAACTGTCACAGGCAAGAACAAAACCCTCACGTGCTTTGTATTTACAAAGCTGGTTAAAGGCATTAGATACAAATTATGCCTAAGAAAATGTTCATTTGGATGATATATTTGCCTAGCCTAGGCAGCTTTGACAATCTCAGCTGAAATGGTTTTTCTGTTTCTGGACAGTCTGGTGTGTGCCTTCAGGATTTTACAGCCAAGAAATGCGACAGAAAGTGGCACCATCACTTTTACTGCTTTCCTGAAACTGATGAGTCTACATAACACTGCTAGGTCACTGTGGCACTTGCCAACCCCTAGGAAAGCCAAAATTTTCTCCCCTCTTTCCTTACTGTGATACAAGAGGTATTGAAAATATACATGTATGGATTCTTTGAAATAACAGCATTTACTTAGTCTTTACATTGCAAAGGGAGTCCACTGAACAGGATGTAAAACATAATAGAGCTGTGACTGCTTCTTTAACAATGTTATCAGCACATTTGTCATTGGCCATGTAAGCAAGCACTTGCCCACATCCCATTCCAACAATTTAAATCTCCCAGCTTCAATCGCATGCGATTTTTAAATTCTAAGAAAAATACTTTTACACTTTCACCATAAATTTAGCATCCCCTCTTGCTAAGGTTGGAGTGGACCAGAGGCAAGGAAAAGCATTATTTCTTTACAAAGTTAGGATTCAATATCTAGATTATTCAACATCTAATTCAATAATCATACATTTGGGCTAGGAAGAGGAACTGTTGTATGATTTAGATCCAGTGGTAGACAATATACTTGTTCCTGCTGGAATGCCCCATGATATCAGAATTTATCACTGAGACATCTTGTTATGTAGAGAATAGATATTTTTCAGTACATATTCTGTGTGTATTAAAGGCACAGCTGGTATCATTCTGTTTTTCTTCAGTAATGTATAGCTGAATTTTTAGTGCTAAAAAATACAGCTTTCCATTCACGACACAGAAACAATTAAAAATAATGTAATCTTACTTTTCAAGATCTGTCTAGTATATTCCATAGAGTAATAACTTATGAAGATTATTATTCTCTTACTAGCCAAAGTCCTTAGTTGAATAGCTTATTTTAGGCTCCCTCTTGAAAGTAGTATACCCATCCCAGACACATTGATAACATCTTTAACCTACATCTTCAAATGCCTTCCTTGTGTCTCTTTACATGCATATTTTTATGTGTATGTACAGTATGTTTGTATTTTACTATTTATTATTCCTATTGTGCAATTAATAAAAGGTAATCAGTCACTACAAGGAATTTACTCTCAATTTTTGAAACAAACATTTTATAAAACAAGCTGAACTAATTTTCTCTTTTAATTTCAGTGGTTTCTTGTAACATATGTTCCTACACAACTTGTAGTTCTGATTTGAGCATACACTGACACAAATGATAGCTGATAAGGAAATGACAGGCTTAAGCTGCTCAGGGACTTGCAATAACTTCTTATCACAGGGCCAGCTGCCATATCAGTTTTATTAACCCACTAAATCACTCCTAATAAATAAGATAATAGTTTTCAGACATGATGGATAAAAGCTAAGATTCATCATTGATCAAAGTCTACAAAGAAATTAAATTGTAACTTGAGCTCAAACAGTCTTCCATGTGTATGGACTGAGCAGTTTGAATGTTTTCCCAAATAGCTGCTTCAGGTGGTTCATGTACTGTGAAAGTTACACCTGAGTTCTAGTACTGACCACAGTATGTTCAACATTACCAATCAAAAAGGTGGATTCAGAACAGAGAACTGTTGCTTATGAAATACTAATCTAAGAGAGCAGTTTGCAGTATTTCTGGTGCTGCATCTTCTTTCACTCGCAGTAATATAGAAAATTTCCCTTACTTTCAGCTATGTAGAGTGATTAGCATGGGCATGAGAGATTAATGTATTTTGTTTACAAAATTGTGTCCAATGTGTTGGACCTTCTTGGTCAAATGTTTGCAGGAGTTTTAGTATTGACACTTTTGTATAAACGGGTTGTTGGATGTAAACACAGAGAAAGAAAGATTCTGACTTGAATTCTAGGAATCATTAGACTCAGTTTTAAGTTTGTCCTTTGCCCAGAACTAGAGATGACAGATGCTGTTTGGGAACAGAGGAGGAACTAACATTTGTGTATCACACACCTTAGAACAGCAACTGTATTCCATATGTTAGTGCAGGAGCTTTTCCTCAAATCCAATTTGTGCTCATGTGGATGTTAGAAAGAGCTTGAATCAGTGTGGGAGAAAAACAATTTCCGTCACCTTGAAGATGATGGAAAAAGGAAATTATTTTCTTTGCTTTCTTCTGATCACGGCCAGGCTCTACCAATAGATTGCTGTGCATGCTTGCAGTGTCCAGGAAGGCACTTTTATCCCGGGGCGTTAACTTTTCTCTACAATATAAGAACAATTATTCCATTGGAGAAGAATTGTCTTCTTCCTTTTCATGCTTTTGCAGCATCTGACTCAGTAAAGTCCTGGACAGTGATGCGAGCTCCTAGGCAATATTGCCATATAAAACATCACTGTCAGGAATAGTTAGTACTAATACTGCTCCTACTAGCACTATATTGTAATAATGATAGCAGCAATAAAAACAATACAATGTCACTACACTATCATGCTTCAAAAAATATGATTTAATTGCTAGTAAGAGCTCTCTTAGTAGTCCCAGTAACCCAGAAACAGCCTGTAACATTTAAGGTCCATGCTGACATAAAAAAAGCGTAACTAGTAATTTACTGAAACTAATTACAGTCCTTTAACTTTCTTATTAATTTAATGGAAACAGTTCTGTAAATGACATTCGTGTGACTAACTGCTACCTGGTGAAATCAGAAATTCAACTGCTCCTCAGTGAGTCTGTAGTTCTGAGGGGCCCACAACACCAGAGACAGAAGAATAGACTATCAGAGATCATTAAACTGAGAAAGGGTAGATTTAGATTAGATACTAGGAAAAAAATTCTTTACTGTGGGGGTGTTGAGGCACTGGCACAGATGGCTCAGAGCAGCTGTGGATGTCCCATCCCTGGAAATGTTCAAGGCCAGACTGGATGGGGCTTTGAGCAACCTGGCCTAGTTGAAAATGTCTCTGCCTGTGGCACATGGGTTGAAACTAGATGATCTTTAAGGTCTCTTCCAACCCCAACCATTCTATCATTCTATTCCTCTATGATTCCATGATTCTGTGATTTATACTGACACTTCTCTATGACTACTTGCTGCTAAATTTGGTCTCTGAACTGGAAATATTGTCATCTATGCCTTTTGTGAGGTCCTTTTTAGCACAGCAAGATCAAGGTATATGAATCTTAGCAGAAATGAGAATTGCAGAGAAAAAGCCTCTGAGGAAAACTGATGAAAAAATATGGAGAAACAAGTGCCAGATGTTCAAATAAAACCTGCTGATGCCTTATTCCTTTGAGGAAATTGTTCAAGAACAGTTAATCCATATGAAAATATGGCACATAATACCAACAAGGTCAGTAGGGATATAGAATCTTGCCAAAGAAATGTTGGGCATGAGTTATTTCTATATTAATATTGTTTAATGTCGTTGAGAAAAGGGGAATATAGTCACACATGTTCCAACACAATTAATTTTGTAGATATATACATATTTGAAACATATTCATTTGCTTAATAAAGGTTGACTTACTGTGCTTGAATCATGCAGACACATGATATGTTTTGGAAGTTTGGATCCTCATTGGATCCTATCTATGAATCTGTTAGATATGTCAGAACAAATATATAATGAGCATGTGGGAGACTTCTCCCTTGTATTATCTTGTTCATTGTAACTAAGTGGTTCACCAAATATGTTGGGTTATGAACCCAACTAGGAATTCACCAAGGCACTGATGAATTAGGACGTTGTCAAATATTCCTGCACAAATTGTGAATGCCAGATCTCTTAAAATCTTAAACACAACACCAGCAGCAAAGCTATGTCTAAATCATCTTATGCCTGTAATCACATCTTAAGTTCATCACAGCAGACAATACAAAAATTCCTTCTTTCCCCTAATAAATAACCTTTCCAATAATTGCTCTCCTCAAAAACCCTCTACTCAGCATCTATAGGTCACCTACAAAAATAGAAATGAACTTCAGTTCCAGTTTTCCTCTATACATTACACACTGAGTACTATCTCCTAAAAGAGATTAATGGATTACAAATTTGTAAGACTGTGATAGACACTATGGAAGAACTATCCTCTGTTGAAACCAAAAAAAAAAAAAAAAAAAGGAATAACATTCCATGAAGACTGTATTTCCTTTGGATTTTATTTTTATTAATGGTTATTTAAAATAAATGCTTGAGACACGCTTAAGAAACAGAATGTCTCGGCAAAAATTTGGAATTTAAATTCTTCCCCAACTTCATTTTTTCTGCAACAAAACCTAAAATTCACAAAAAACATTCATTCTTCAGCAAAACTAAGGTGGACTCAACTATCTATTTCTTGTATTTCTAAGGCAGGAAGAAAAGCAAGTATAACAACACTTAACAACCTCCCAAAACTATGAGTGTAAAAGTTTATCTTTCAGACATTTCTAGTATCACTTAAGAAAACGAATCTTGTAGGTTTTTTTTTTCCTTTTCAGTCTCCCTTTGTTTTGAGTTTTGCTTATAAACTACTGAAAGACAGGAGTGACTTTGTCTTTCAAGGCTAAGTAGCTCAAAATTAAGAGTTTTCCAAAAAAAAGAGAATGTTTGAGTTTCTTCTGTTACTATCATTATTCCGGTTTTCTATCTTATTCATTAGCAA
Source organism: Corvus kubaryi (assembly GCF_017639235.1). NCBI lineage: Eukaryota > Metazoa > Chordata > Aves > Passeriformes > Corvidae > Corvus > Corvus kubaryi. The sequence continues at coordinate 28,954,303 of NW_024582091.1, read as the reverse complement.
AATGGATGTGAGGGAATATGTGTGTTACTACTCTTCATATCAGTTTTACATTAAATTACTCATGGCCAAAAGCATAAGGCCAGAACCAGAACTAATAAAAATTTTACCACCAGGTGATATAGAATTGTCTATGATCTATTCCTACAACCTAATATTTCACAGATTAAATATACAAATCAGTAGGATACATTATTTATTAAATGACTGCACTATAAATTGTGTACTTTTCAGAATTTTTTAAGATACCTACAACAATGAGCAGAAGTATACCTTATTCCCAATTTAAAACAATGCTTTTTTTGGTGGTGTATTTAAGTGAATCCATATTGTTATGTAGAGAACACAATGAAAGTTGTTAGGCTTGCAAAAGGGAAATAAAATCACTAGTTATAGAAAGATGGGCAGCTATAAAAAGATGTAGGTATTATAAATGCTTTTTAGATCTAATATTTTGACACATATTTGCAACATATGCATGGGTCTATAAATGCAATGACAAGATTTAGAAGCTGTATCAGTTTAATTTTAGAAATTATTCCTGCAGCAATGTTTTCAAACTTAAGCTCTTGAATATGAGCATCAGTTTCATCATGTACATGAAAGTTATCACTTGTAGAGTATCATCTGAATAAAGCCCCCAGACAGTTAGCACATATTAAGGAGACATGGAAATACTCATCATTCCTAAAATTAGCTCTATAAGCAGATACACACGTAATTGTGCCTTACTTTGAATGGCCCCTTGTTCCAAGCCGCCTTGTGGTAAGGAGAGGGAACTTCTGGCGAATGGTCTAAAGAGAAAATAACTGCATTAATTTCTAACACCGGTAAAATTTCGTAGCAATCTGTTTATAGAAAAATTGTAGTGTAAATACATGGTCTAAGATAGTTCAGTAAAAAACCTTTTTGGTACTTATGGCACAACATAAATGATTAGGTCCTGTTTCACACTGCAGGCTTTCTTCCATCCTTGTCCATCCTGCTGTGTATCTCCAGTCTTCCCACCTATTCTCCCTTTCTGTTTTCACTTTTACACTTTAAAATCTAGTTTTCTTCACCAGAATTCTATTATTTTCAAGTTCCTAAAGTACAACTGCATCTCTTGTTTCAGAGATCTAAACAAAACCAGGGGAAACTCTGTCATCTAGCTATTCGGTTTTCAAAAACAACAAGAGATAAATTGATTTTTTTTATTTGAAAGTGTGATCTAAAAAATTAATTCAGTAATAGAGATAGATCTAATAGATATGTCTAAAAGACAGATCACTGTAAAAACAATGTTTAAATGGAACCTATTGTCTTTTTCATTTATACTGAAACTGTATATGAAAATTAGATATCCACTTTTTTAGTGTATCCAATTTAATTAGAATAAAATAGGAAACAAACATTTTATGAACCAGATTTTAAATCCATTATTATTATTTAATTAATGCATTTGCTATGTATGAACCATTACTAAATCAGTAGTGTTTAAAAAAAGATGATCCTTGATGCATTTTTGGTTTCCTGTTTCACTAAATACTCAGGATTTAACTTGGTGAGTTCAATTCTTCCTTTCATTAAGTTGCTTCAGGATTAATTGTAGGGAAGGACAGAAAAGAAAATGAATCAACAATTTTTCATTTGGGAGCTCTTTGTGTTATTAATTTCTTTTCCCTTCTAGTATTGCTTGTGTCACATCTCACTTTACATTGCCTTTAGTATAATTATAAGTGTCTTCCATGTCAGATCTGGTTTTGTGGAAAGAACCTATTAATGTCATCAACTAAAAGGAAAACAAAAAAGCACTCAGAGAGAATGCCTTTTTTTTTTTTAATAAAAACAACAATAAATCAAAGGGAATTTCAGCTTCAATCTCCTAAAGGTGATGTTAAGAAATTCCCCCATAGGAGACAGTGTAGTTAATAGTTAGTCTGATTCCATGTGCATTTGCAATAGAAAACACGTGAATTTCAAAAGATTTTTTTACACAGGTGGACTAAATTGTGATTCTATCAAACAATCGATCTAAGAAATGATGAAGGCATTTACTTATTACCTTCCCAAAAGTTGCAGCACAGGCAGGTTCCAGCTTCTCTTTTCTGCAGAAGTCTAAATAATGTGCATAAAGGATGCATCTTGGTAAACAAACTCCTTCACATACAATGTAGTTTTCTTCCAGCCTGTGTAGAGAAAGAAACTGCCAGAGTAAGAAGCAATATGCCATTTCTCCTGATTGCATTTTCCAGTTTTTGGTACTGCTCTTTTTTTCAGTTCTTCTTTTTTTAATTTCACTGAAGAATTCCATCAGATCACACAGATGAGTTTCTCCTGAACATGACAGACACTACAGATTGACTCCACACTTGGTGCTTAGGCTAGCTGCAGAATATGGAAAAACTGGAGCCAGATTTCTTTTCTTAATGAGTCTTTTTCAATGTCTGGACTTCTTTGCTTTACTTAAATAACTAAATTATCATCACCTAAGAGCCAGCATTAGTCCAAAAATAAGCGCACTAACTAAACTACGAAAGACCTGGATTTAAGTCAGTCCTTTGAAAGGATTTAAGAACAGGGACTTGGACTTGCATCTTCTGTCCCACTGTATCCTCGACACCTGAGCTAATGTCTCTTTTCTTCCTCCTTCTGCTTTTTAATTTCCACTCTGGACCTGCAAATGCTTCAAACCACAGTGAAAAAACAAAGAAGAGCGATTTTTGAAGGAGATGAATTTCTGTGTAGCTTCGCAATCAGTTTACAGAATACAAGTGCTGAGTGATGGTCATTAAAGTAAAATTTTTAAAACCGAAGCAAAAACCTGACTGTCTTCACTTGAACAGAACCCTTGGTAACAGCTGAGTATTTCACTGCTGTCCTGTTGGTTTTTTTTCTTTATCATTTTACATTGTTCACTACTCCTGGGATGAAGTGCAATAAATTTGTTTCTCAAATTACACAAATCTGTAAGAAAATACTGTGTAGTAAGTGCTGCATATTGAATAATTTTGCACTGACTCACCAGACTTAAATCCTTAACTATTTACACTCAGATGTAAACTAGAAAAAGAAACTGAATAATTTGGATTAGTCTAATTTTTCAGTTAGAAGGAAAACCAAAATCTCTATTGACAGTCTGCATTTGGTAGTTAAGTTCCCATTTAATTCAACAGCACTCCTTCCTAATTTCAAGTGTACTTTAATAGAAACATTTATCAATTAAGGTCTGCAGAATTTGACCTCTTAATTGGTTAACTTTTTTCCCCAGATAAAATAAACCAAAGTTAGGGCCTCAGCAGGTGGGAGAACACAATGTAAAAGAAATGCATTATAAGACTGTGAAAATCTGTCACAGCCTTAAAGAATAATAAAAGGAGCAGCCATTCACAGACGCAATTCTTAAATGTTCATTTCTACATTTTGATGATACATTTCATTAATAGCCACATAGTGTGAGAATCTGACCGAGACTTCTGTTAAGTGACAAACTTCTGATAATTTCAAAACGCAGAAATTTGGGGATGGGTGTCCTTATTTGTAGATAAGACTCATAAAAAAACCCCAAACCAAACCAAACAAAAAAAACCCCTAACCCTCGAAACAAAAATAAAAACCAAAAAACAACTAACGAAACACCCCAAAAATGACAAATTCTTTCTAAAAAAACCGTGAGATGTCGTCCTCCTTGCCGGCTCAGCTATTAGAGAAAGGTCCCTTTGAGTGTGACAGACAAGCTGGCTCAGGCCTGGAGCCCACAGCGCGGGCAGCGGGGGCTCTCCGAAGCCCTACCATTGCAGGGTGAGCTGCGTCTGCTTCTTCTTGTCCTTCATGATCCGCGTGATGGTCTTCTTCGAAGACGGGCTTTGGTCGGCGGCTATCAGCGCGCCGTCGCGAGCATCCGCATCCTCTTCGTCCGAGGAGAGGGCTTCGCTGCCGAAGTGTGTTTCTGAGCGCCGCGGGGGACAAGAAGAGAGACCCAAGGGCATCGTTACGGTCCTGCAACACGCCGCTTCTCCCGCCTGCCGCCCTGCCCGCCACGGGTTGAGCGACGGGCCCGGCAGCCGCGTCCCCGCCGGACCCCGAGCAGCGGCTCCCGCTGCCTGCCCCGGCTGCCCGCACCTGCCCGCCGCGGGCTGAGCAGGGCACGCTGCCGGCTTCCCGCCTTTACCTGCCTTGATGCCGGCGGACAGCGGCGGCTCGGGCAGCGCCTCCCGGCCGCAGGGCAGCAAGCCTCGCCCCAGCAGCCCCGCGTAGCGTTCCTCTTGCGCTTCGGCGGGCACCGCCTGCGCGGCCGGGAGGTGCAGGAAGGCGTCCCCCTGCTCGGGTCCCCTGGCCATGCTCCTCAGCGGCGCCGGCTCTGCCCCGGCGCGGCGCGGGCGGCGCCCATGGGCGGCGGGAGGGGACGGGAGCGGGCGGACGGGGCGGGCGCGGCGGCGGCGGCGGCCTGAGGGCGCGGGGGGCGCCGGCTGAGAAGTGGGCCGGGGCTCTGCCACAGCGGCCGGAGATGGTGTCGGCCAAGCGCCGCCGTGAAGGGGAGGAGAGGCGATGCGGGGGCGGCAGCGGGGGACAGGTGTGCCCTACGGCGCCGTCCAGGGCGGCTGCATGGCTCCCCTGCGGGCAGGGCTGTCCCGCCCGCCCTGGGGGCTCCGCCTCGCACGGCGGCCCGGAGGCGGCTGTCGGGCGGCGGCGGGGAGGTCTCTCCGTCCGTGCCTGCCCTTCCCCTCCCGCCGCGGTGCTCGGTCAGGCCAGAAGGGGACAGGGCACGGCTGAAGGCCGAGGCGGTTCAGGGGAGCCGGCCAGGAGCGGATCTGCCGGGGATTTAATGATTAACTCCCGCCGGCGGTAGCTCCGGCTGGTGTCAGGGAGCAGCTCCTGGCCCGCCGCGGCCAAGGCAAGGGGCGGCCGCGGGGTCCCCGCGTCCCTTCAGGGCAGAAGGCGGCCGCGGAGGCTCTCCTCGTTCCCCCCTCCGGGACAGGCCGAGGGCTGACTGACGGGCGCTCTGCGCTTCGCAGCTGCCTCCTGACAGCCGCAGACGTGGGACCCTTCTGGGCACTGGCTGTCACTGGCCGTATTCCCTTAATTCCTAGTGTAATTTTGTGGGTGATGGAACAAAACATCTTCATTTTATACATTCATCTGGCGGACGTGTCTTTGCTTTGCTCCTTTTCAGTATGCTAACTGAGAGATGGCAGGAGAGAATCATAGAAGATGGTCCCTGCTTTTTCCAGGGAACAAAATTGTCACTAGGATGGAAATTTAGTCTGATCACTGCAACATCCACTGTTTTAATATATTCTCATTAAAGCAAAATCTTAGGTGTTCTGCTCTTCCAGATAAGGACTTGGAAATTGTAGTATGACTTGTGGTAGCAAGCAGCCCTGAAATGTTATATTCAATTGTGAAGCATTTTTCCAGCCATCAAATAGTGCTGGACTGTCACAAACATAAAGTTTGTGAACAGCTAGCTGTTTTCCTTCTACTCTTCTACTCTCTTCCAGTCTTCTGTTGCAGCTCAAGTCATTGATCCCACCAACGCTACAAGGCAGCTGAGTATGACCCCTTCCACTCCTGCACAGATGCATTGTCAGACCAGCTATCATCTATCAAATCCATATTTAACAAAACCTCAGGTGTGCCTATATCTGCCAAAAGGCCCAAAACCTCATCATAAGTATAAATGATGGACTTCAGACATGAGGCAGACAGACCTGTGAGAGGGTCCCAGAATCAAAAATGGCATTTAACCTGAACTTTCTGCTGTTTTGCTTACACCTCTTCCCTGCACTGTGTAAAATATATTTCTTTCCTTACCAGTTACTCCATTCAAACATTTCTTCACTGTTTCCATGTTCCCTTCTTAGTTCATTAAGTGATGCTATGTATGGCTTTGACCTCACATGCCTGTGTCAGTTCTTAGTGAAACTCACTGAGACAGTTCGGCTTCTGGGTCCAATTGGCTTTGTTTTGAAGTTGTGGTAGAATTGCATTTGACCCTCTCACTTTTGGCTGGCCTGAGCACTTCACAAGTTGGTCCACCACGACCAGTATTTCCATGGTATAGTAAAACCACACAGCTGCTAATTGTTGCGTTGAATCTTTTGTGAGCAAAATCCAATGTGACAGTGGATGTGGATCTTTTTATTATTATGGAGCTAAATGTAGCTATTTGTTCTTAAAGGGCAGGCTTCTGGTTTGCTATGATGCCAGAATATCCTCAGTGACACTAATGAATTCTATCCATCATCAACACAGGGATTAATGGAGTAAGGGGTCCAGCCCAGGGACCGGTTAGTTTCCACCCTGGTGCAACAACCATTAGTAATTATGCTGAAGCAAAGGAGAGATGCCAAAAGCTTTGGTAGGTGGACAATCCTTCCCCCCATTTAAGCTCCCTCTTGCTGGAGTCAACAGTCCACCTGAATGTATGATTTCAGTCTTTGGGACACAGAGAGGATGGGGCAGGTATAGAATCGGGCTAGCTGGAACCACAAGTACCATGGACATTACAGCACCTCTAGAGCCTAGAAATTTTTATTATCGTTCTGTGGTGTGTCCATTGAGAATTGTGGTCCTAACCATATTGCTCATTACTGAACAAAATCTAATTATGAAGTAGAACTGTTAAAACATATATCCACATCTATTTGGTTTTGTAGAATTTCCCTATTCAAAAATTGTGCACACACAAAGACCTATACATATATATATGTACACACACGTAGATAAATGCCAAGATGGGTGTATGCGTTGTCCCTGAAAACATTCAAAGTAAGGCTGGATGGGATGGGGCTCTGAGCAACCTGATGTAGTTGAAGATGTCCCTGCACATTGCAGGAGGATTGAAATACATGAACTTCAAAGGTCTCTTCCAACCCAAACTTATCTATGTTTCTATAATTTGTACTTGAAGTATGCGACACCTCTTGCCTGGCTTTGTCTCAGAGTTAGTTTTCTTAGTCTAATCTGTTCACCTCAGTCTCCCTTTAGAGTCAGTGGAGAAGAAAAGGTGTCTCCCAGGGGTAATTCATACCCGGCAGATTACCCAGCAAAACAGATCATCTTCTCATAAATATTTCCCTTCCTGATCTGTACTGAGAGCCTAGGAAGCCTTGCTTGGTTTTAGGTGAATTTTGTAATGATGTAATCCCACAAAAACTCAACAGAGTCTGTTATATAGCCTGGAGTAAATGATCACACACATGTGCTCTTGAGGACAACAGAATTATTTGTTTCTATAACTTACATGTGAAATATCTTTTGTATCAGCACTCAGGTATTGCACCATTTCATCTTGGTGCAGTGTTCCTTTTTCTTGTTGCCAACACAGCACATGAAAACAAAATGTTTTTCAACTTTATTCATATCAGTGTGACTTGCTATTAACAACAGTCTACCTGAGGGGTTCTCTGTTTTGAACTGCAAAATGTTTGGAAGATAAATGCCTCAATAGAAATACAATTTGTTATTGATCTGTTCCTGTGTAATCCTGCATGATGTTTACTTAAGCGTTGGAAACTGTTTCACCTCATATCCTCCCCAGACAAATGAACTACACAGAAGCCCTGATAGAATGTTGATGCCAGGACTATTTGGTAGACTCTAACACCTATTTTTTTCCAAATATGCTGATAGTACAATAACCATATGGTATGGTACATACCAGTATTCCAGAAGGATATAATAAAGTTATTTGTCATTACTGTCAGTGTTTGTCATTCTCTCTGCTTTGACATAGCACAAATCTATTTAGCTCTTCCTGAAACTCCATTTCTGTTTTTCTGCGACCCATTGCAAGACACAGTTCTAACCACCACCAATTCAAACAAGATAGCTTTCCCATTTATTTTGGTCCTTTCCACATCTCGGTGTTTACTTTTTGAGGGTATTTTTGTCTTGAAAATTAAAAAAAAAAATCACTACTCTAATCTAAAACCTCCTGAATTCCTGCATTTGACGCTGTCAGTGGCAACAACTTTTGAAAGCATTTATCAAGGAATAGATTTTTTATCACAAAAATTTCTTTAGATAAGCATCTCTCTATTAATTAAAGAGCCAAAGCATTGAATCATCCTCCAGAATCTTGGCTTTATTGTTTTCAATAATTATTGAATCATTCCTTTTGATGAATTAACTGTAATGATGGCTTGAGGACATCATTCGGAACATCTTAGTTTTATTGTTTCTAATAATTATTGAACTATTCCTTTTGATAAATTAACTGTAATGATGGATTGAGAGCATCACTCAGTGATAAGGAAAAATTCTTTGCCCTTGCAGTTTTTTTCTGAGCTCTTCTCAAGGTTCTTATACTTCAGCAATTTTTGCTAACTAATTTCTCTAAAGAATTTGCTTATGTCTGGTGTCTTGAGTCGCCAGTTCTGTGAATGCAACCAAGTGAAACCTTAGAGAAAGCAGAGGGGGAAAAAAGAGTAGGGGCCTCAAATTTTAGCACTTTTCCATTGGATTTCTCTTCTACCACAGAGGAGGATGCTTGTATCACCCCCTGCTGCCACTTCATGCTGTGGCTTCTCTAGTGCTTGTAGAAGAAGGAGGTAGAGAAAGAGGTAAAAGTGAAGGGAGGGCACCAGGCAAGGAAAGTGGCATCCTTAAATGTGGGGCTGGGAACTTCTGCTCTCAGTGGGGAAGCTAAGGAGCATCTTTCATTGCCCAGCTAGTCCAGCTCAGCAGCTATAGCAGGGGAGTGCCTGCACTGGTGCCTTTCAACCTCAGCAAGCTCTGTGAAACCCACTGCCAGTCCTGATGCTGTAAAATCACACAAATATGGTTGAACCTTATCTCTGCAGCCAACAGAGTGAAAAGTTAATATTCAAAACTGTGGAACTGCAGTCAGCACAAACTACCCAGGAGGAGAGCCTTTCAACTGCATGGGGTACACGTGTGTGTATCTACACAAAAATACTACAAGAAAATAAATTGATTACCCAGAGGATGCTATTGCCCCCATGCCTGACTATTCCCACCTTCTTTTTGTAAGTTCTCATTCTGCCTGGTTAGCAATATCATAGCTTTTATTATATCACCCTGAACTTTCTGAATTTTCATAATGCTGAAAATCTTTTCCCAACTTGGAATGGAAAAGATCTACAAACCTCACCCTGCCAATAACTTTACAAGCAGCACCAGATCTGTGAAAGCAGTGGCTTGTCTGACAAGTTAATTCAGTGTAGAAGCTTGGTTTCCTTTGTAAGGAACAATTGCTGGCATCCAGTAGATGGTGATGTTTAATAATGTATTTCCTGCTCTGTCTCCAGCTGATAAAGCCAGACCTGTCTGTCTCTTTACATTTGGGCATTTTACTCACTGCTTGATCCTATGATATTTAAATGAAAACCCATTCTGTTTTGTATAGAAGTGGGCCCTTCTCTTTTTCTTCCCAAAGAACAAACTTCAAAATAAATAAACCATATATTACACTAAACCCTTCACAGTTCACATGTCTCTATCCTCTACAAACCCAGGGACACTCTACACTCTGTAGGTAGTCGAGGTAAACTGTATAGTTCTGACCTTATGTAGTACTTACATGTAAGTAAAAAATTTCAGTGCTTACCTCTCTCTTGAGTTGATGTTAAACTGTTATCTCGGGTTACTTATCTTGATTTTGAAATGACATTTTTCAGTATGTATTCTTTTTTCGTGTGCCAAACTGGGAGAAAATGTTTGTATTCATATAAGTACATGTTCCTACAAGCTTACAGACTGAACAGCCACTTCACCCTTCATGTATTTGCACTGTGCTTTGGTGGGCAGCATTCAGGAAAAAAATAGTAAGGAGGCCAGCCAAGTTTTTACACTGGGCAGCTATACAAACATCTCGTGTTCCTCTATGAATGATCCAAGAATAGAGCTGAGCTTAGAGGATATGTTCACCCTTAAAGAAGTGATTTTGAGAGTTTCTGCAGATACTCCAAGCAGCTCTAGCAGCAGCACTTCTTCTTGTATAACTAGCCTATCTGCAAACAACTTCTAAATAGGTGTTAACAGAAGCAAACCACTAAAGTCAAGGGACTATTCTCTCTATGCAAAGCTGAGTCCTGAAGGTTCTACCACCAGCTGGGTACAGCTCACAAAACTGCTGCATTCACAGATTGCTCACCACTACTCAAAACAAGTTTTTTCCCCTTCTGTGTCTCTCTGTCCACCCTATTCCTGGCCACACACTGTCTCTGCTAACATTCAGCACTTGTAGACACTTCTGTGTCAGTTTAATTCACTGAAATAACAGAAAACAAGGCCAAGATAAAACAGTGAAGATCATTCTGATATTTCAAATAGTTAAATCAGCCCAGAAGTGTGATCAGAGACAGAATATAGAGGGGATGGTGCCACTGGGACTGAGGGAAAGGGAAAGAGGATGGGCAGGATAGATGAGGGACAGGATATATAAGAATGGAGGGGAGCAAGATTTCCTCACTTTTGCAGTAATGAAATCTGCTGAACTGCCTGTGGAACCACAGACCTATTAATGGGTGATGTGCAAAGGGTGCTTTTTAGATTAATGCATCTACCTTTGAACAAATAATCTCACACAACAATTTTACAATTTTTGCGCAACTTTACAATTCTGTCATGTAGAACAAACCTCTTCCTTTTTCCTTCCTTTTTGCTGATAACAGATTCTAGAATCTTCTCTGGAGGAAAATTAATTCAAATATCTGCATAAGAGCAGTTGCATTGCTTACTGTCAAAGATGTAACTTCAACCACAAAGTGGTCATGCTGTTTTCAGCACTTCTGACCATGAATCTTGGCCAAGGAAAAGATCTTTGGGATAGCTGGGATAGTGGACAGAAACACAGGCATGCCCTGGGGAGGGCACAGTATGAAACCTTGCATGACACAGAGGATCTCAGTTGCTACGGGTTCCTTGGTAAAGAGATACTGGATGTGCTGAGTAACATTCAGGTTCCTGGTGGTCAGGGCACTTCCCAAACCACTGACATTAAAAAAGCCACCTTGCCTATTTCCTGCTCTGTTTAACACACCAAGCCAAAGGAGGCCGAGTATCTCCTCAGCTCCAGCCAGCCTGAGCTAGTCCTTTCCTTCACCCGGAACACCTTCAACGCCACCTGTTCCACCTGCTACATGTTTTGAAAACACCAGAAAGGTCTTTGCTGTGTCTCTTATCAACAGATGGATTCTGTGATTAAGCACACAGAACATTTCTGCAGGATTTAGCAGTACATCCCACTGCAGTCTGAACTAACTTGAGTTAAGGGCATCCTGAAGCGATGCCTGGGTTACTGTGATGGTAGTAAAGGGTGCTCCAAGAGACGGGTTTTATTCCGTGCTTTTAGCATGGTGGATTAGCCCTTCACCAGTTCTGTTGCCCTTGTTTGGACTATTTTCATAGAATTATAGAGTCATTAAAGTTAAAAAAAGACCTCCAAGGTTATCAAGTCCGACCTTTGACTGAATACCACCATAGCCACTAAACTACATTACATTGTGTCAACAGTCAGGGGAATTCCACAGAGAAACTTTGTAGGTGTCATAATACATTCTGTTTTGTGGTGAAGAACAATAACACATGGCAACAAAGACCAGCCCTTGGTCTTTATCTAGCTACATTTTTAATTTTTCATATATTTGCATGCAAGCTTGCAGAAAATATGCATGGATTTATCTTCTCGTTTATCTAAATTCCAATCAAATACTACTGCTACACTTCATTAAAAACAAGGCACTTGGAAATGCACTGTTTACAAATCGGAAATAACATAAATAAACCAGACTGAATAAGGGCTAGACCTTTAGATAAAGAGAAAGCTCTCATGGGAATTAAATTCCCGATGAGAAACTCTGGAGACTATGGGTTTTTTCCAAAGTATTTTTTTGGATCTCTGGGATTAAACTATTCTGACCCTAAAATTCACTTTCCATTTCTTTACTTTCATGTTTACGCTTACATTTATTTCGTAGTAATGCAATGGATATGCTACATTGCCATGTATTAAAACTTCTGTCTTCAAAGACCTTGGTACTTAATAGATCACACTGTGCTTTGAGTTGGAAGGCATACTGGGGCATTTCTAAACATGACAGTCTCACACTTAGTCTGGAGATCTGTCATGTTTCAATCCTGAGTGGTACAGATGAGTATAGCCTAAACATCTCTGCAGAACTGGGCTGTAAATTACTCTGGTGTAAAGCAGAAAATTAGTTTTCTGTTTCCTAATTTCTCATTAATGAGATAGAACTGGATGTGGCACCTGTGCAGAGACCTTTTTTACTGCCTCACTTCTTGTAATCATGATATTATAAATCACCTTTCATTAACCTACAGATATATTCACAGACTCTAATGGGAACTATGCTATGTACCATCATCATCATCATTATTATTATCATCATCAGGTTTTTATTGTGCCTGGTTGATGATTTGGGAATGCTTTCATGTGGAAATAATGATGTTACCTTTTTTAACAAGGTATTGTCTCAGGAACAATGAGAAAACATTTGCAGTCTTTCAGGACATAAAGGGAGCTTACAAGAAAGATGAAGAAAGACTTTTAAGCAAGTCTTGTAGTGACAGGACAAGAGGCAATGACTTAAAAGTGAGAGAGAGTAGATTTACATTGTATATAAGGAAGACATTTTTTATGTTGAGGGCAGTGAGGTACTGAAACAGGTTGCTCAAAGAAGCTGTGGATGCCCTATCCCTGAAAATGTTCAAGGCCAGGTTGAACAGAGCTTTGAGCAACCTGGTCTAGTGCAAAGTGTCCCTGCCCATGGCAGGAGGTTTGGAACTAGATGATCTTTAATGGTCATTTCAGCTCAAACCATTCTATATGTCTAAGAATCTGCTGCCCTTATTCAACTGCTTAGACAAATGAATGTGAAAGAATTCCGCAGCCAGATAAGTACACTTATTCTACAGATTTAGAAGAAGCAGCATCTGCATTTCAATGTATTAGAGGAAGGATTTTAACAATTTGGATATTAGATGCCAGGAAAAATATGATTTTTTGTGTCACTAGGAGTGACACTGAAACAGAGCTTTCCCAGTGGGTGAATGAAATTTACATAAAGGAATTGATGTGTGAAAAGAAGGAAACCATTCTAATGTAAAACCAAACCAAACCAACCAACCAAAAAAACCCAAACCAAAGCAACAGACAAAAAAGCACTATATGCATTGGACTCAAACTCCTTAAGTTCTTTTTTCTTGCTGCCCCTCTGGATTACTTATAAATTATATAAAACCTTTTTTTCTGCTGGAAGAAGGGGAATCCTTAGAACAACGTGTAGTACAAGGTTTTATACTTATTCCTTCAGACTTTAGAGCGGCCCCATGTAACAGAAAAGACTGGTACATATCCCTATCTTTTAAACATGGAAATATTTAAGTATACTTCTAGGAAAATACTAACTTTTTTTTCTTTTTTCAGATAAAATTTCCTTGCTTTTCTATGAAATCATTAAATTTCTGTCTGGCAGTGTGGCAATAACCATTTCATCTCTGTAGATCATGATGGAAGTACCAAAAAATTGCAGAAAATTGAATGTCTGAAGATCTACTGGAGAAAATATCTAAAAATCTCTGGCAACAAGTAAAAGAAAGAAGTTGAAAAATTCACCTAGCTAATGTATTTTTTACTCTGTTCTTGGTTGATTCTAGTAAAATTTTGCTGTCTTTTGACTAGCTGCTGACATAACTTGTTTCTTCTTCCAGTTAGTGGAGGTCATGATAGTTGTTCTATCACCCTCAGCTTTAAAGACTGGGTAATTGCAAAGAGATTTAATACCAAACTTAAGATCAGCTGTGGGTTTATGTGCTGGTAGCTGTTTCATATTGTATTTCTAAAAAATGTGTATAAGCAGAATGCTTGTGAGAGTAACTGCAGATTAGTGGGTTTATCCATCCTTGAGGTATGTCTTCAAAGACAGTTTCTTGTCAGGGAACAGAAATTACTTACAGCAAAATTTTCTTTCCTATTTTCTTGTTAGTCAAAGTCAGTAATGCAGTATTTTTATATATGTAAGCTGTCCTTAACCAACAGTGCACAATATTCTGTAGGAAGTGTGTAGACCGTTATGTTACTCTACAAAATTAGAACAGTGAACTTTTCAATAGTAAGAATTCCCAATGGTTTTAATGTGTGAAACTTTTTTTTCTTTTTTTCTTTTTTTCCTCAGTCTTTGAATCTGAAGGTTGAAGTCAGCCTCCAGAGTGACTCGTGGATTTGCTGTTTTGGGTTCTTTTCCTTATCTGAAAGGAATTTTTATGAGTGTCACCTGTTCTGCCTGTACTCTCTTTGCAGGTGTATGTTTACTTTTATAACACAATCAGTTAAATCTTGTAAGGTGAACTGAAATCATTTAAGATCTGAAGAGAAAACCAAAGTAAATTAAAAAGTCCAGAATAAGGGTGACAATGACAACCTTGAATCAATAAGCATCAAACCTGGACTGAGCTAGCTAAGGCATAAAACCTGTCTACCTCCCGGAATCTTGTTCCTGGCCTGCAGAGCTCCTCCTTCCTCCTACAGAGCTGGGTAAGGAGCTCCTGACAGCTTATCTCCTGTACAAACATAAGGAGATTTAGGTTCTCAGAAGCAGAGTTCCCCAAGACCTGCTGTCTGAGCTCAGGACTGCCTACAGTAGTTTGTCCTAAGAGGAGCCTCAAATCCTCCATAGATGCCAAACTTGTGTGTACAGTTTGGCATCTACGGATACCTATACTTCCCAGACACTACTGAGTGCGTCATTATCACAGAACTATGTGATAGATGATGTGGGAAGGGACATCTGGAAATCCTCCAGTCCAATCCTAAAGTAACTTTCTCTGTGTCAGATAACTGAGTATTCAGGGAGAAGCTTTGTACTTGCTCAGATATGTGGTTTCAAGACAGTGACAAGATGAAGATTTATGAAATTGGGGAAGTGAAGACCTGCTCTTTTCCTGGTGTGCCCTTCTAGGTCCTGTCAGCCAGCACATTTGGGAGACATGGACTTGATTTTCTTCTCTATCTGAAGAGTCTTAAATCCATGTTTTCCAAAAGTGTTCTCATTAAAGTATGCTGAGGGAGGAAAGCAAATTATTTCTCTCTTCTTTTTATGCTGATCTTTGCATAGAGTTGAACATTTGGGTGAGTATTTTCATGATACGTTTAATTTCCCTTAATTTTCATTCCATTAAAATTTGGGTCCACCTGACTTTCAGTTCCTGCTTCCAAAACCTATTTTCATTTCTTTTATTCAAATTATTGTTTAATACTACCAGTTCTGTTTTACCTCCAAAATTACTGAAGAGAAATTATTTTTAAGGGAATTTATGTGGGACAAGCAGTGTAAGAGTTAAAAAATCACTAAGTGCTATTTGCAAAAGTGATTTAAGGAGAATAAGCACAGGGTCACCAAGATGGCTATCTCAATTTATGGGGTTATCTGTCCCTTTAACAGCCAACACTCTCAGATCCTCCACAATCAATACCCTTGGAGATGTCTAAAAACTGTAACCACTAACATTTTAAAATTCTTATCAACCTAACTTTATTTTGAACTGTGTTCCTTATTAATAATGCTGAAATGCTTGGCACCAACTTCACACCTGCTTGCCATTGGCATTTTTGTGTGAGATGATCTCCAGCCCGACTTTCTTGCTGATAGGCATTTCCAAAACATGCCAAATATACTAGGCAATACAAGCCCAGGAATTTCTGAATATGCTGAGTCTCTTAGGAGGGTTCTTACTGCTCAGGCAAGAAGGGCTTTCTCAAACAAATTGTCAGTGACAAATTCCCGTAAGCAGGGGACACTGGGAGAAGAAAGATTTGAGCTCCCTCCTTTATGTAGCAAAGATCTCACTCTAGTGTTGTGAGCAGTCACAGGCAGAAGGACCCCTGGCCTTCAGCCTCTCAGGAGAAAGCCCAAATACCTAAGCTAGAGGTTTTCTTTCCCTCTGGGTGACCCTTTCACTACAAGCTGGGACCAAATATTTGCATTGTCAACAGATGAATGACATTTTTGCTCTCTTGTTTTTCAATTAAGAGAGGAGGAGATGGAACAAAGGAGAGAAATAAAAGCTGGTGAAAAATTCTGAATATGTCATCTCAATAAGCTCATTCCTACCATGTTGGCTTTTATGAAATTGTCCTGCATCCAGCATATGCAGCTGACTGTCTTGGCTGGGTGGGATAAGATCAGCATTGCTTTATTATTAAGAAAACCCCAAACAAACAGGTAATTTACAAGTAAATTCAATTTTGGAATGGCAAAAAACATTTTATGTCTACATCAGAAAATTCAAATCCCCTTGATTTTTCACATCAAAATTGTATTGACTTGAAATTTCATCTAAATATATTCAAATACCAGAGAAAAACTAAGTGAAACAAACATACCTGAAGTAAAAAAAAATACAGGTATTAGTTCAAATGTAGGTCCTTTCACAACTATGTTTTAATTTCTTATATCCTTTTTCTAGGATAAACAGCAGAGGTGCACTGAACATGCACAACATGGACTATTGACTGAAACCCTTTTCGTAAAACAAATTGCTGTCAGACTGCCCAGGATGTCCTTGACAGTCCAGGGAGGAGGTTGAAGGCACTGCCATGCCCCAGCATCTCAGTTTTCCACCAGAAGTGATCCAACAAGGTTATTTGCATCAGGGGAAATTCAACTTTCAAGGAACATCAGGAGGCACATTACAACATTGTGACCTGATAAAGAAAAACAGGATTTGTCCTTCCCATCCTGCAGCTCAGCTGACATCCTCTAGAGGACAAACCCAATGAACTTGAAAATTGAGTTAGTTTGTTTCTCAGGAATTAATGTGAACTGTTGGCTTCTATCCAAATTCCATTTCACTGTTGATGTATTTTTAATTTTTATCTTTGTTTATTTTTTATAACATACCACAAATCAAACAAATGGATATTTGTCTTCCCATTCTTTAATTTTCATATTTAATATATAGGTCCCAATAAATAGAAGAATTTTTTAAAGGTACTTGAAATTAAGTAATGAAATACCTGCTTCTTTTGGTTCTTTCCCCACTGTTTAAACTTCCTTAAAAGAAATTTAGTAAATCAGAATCACTGGGTTTAACGCTATGGTTCTATTGATCAAGAAAGGTGGCAATCTTAACCAATATTTAATCTTCTTAATGCAAATGATGGGATTTTATTTGAATGTTGCTGACTTCTTCAAAAAGGACAATTTCCATTGTGTCAGGGTAAGTCCTGTCTCAGTGGGGGGGAGTTACCCTACTCCTCTGAATAACGGTGAGAATATCCAAATTATTCCTTTCTTCCCTTAGCTATTGTGCATGCCTGGCAGAGGATTTTGCTATCTGTTCTATGTTGGTTTGGAAACAGCACAATTAAAACCAGTTTAAAATAGAAAGTAATGAAAAATGTCTTTCTCCTTTAACAGTATCTGACTGAATGGGCTTCAGAGAAAAGATATTCCTGTTGGAACCTAAGCTATTATCTTCTCCATGAGAAACAACAGCTAGCACAAAGAAGTTCAGCCAAAATGTTGGTCTTTGTTTCATGTACAGTGTAGTCTCTCTTTGCTGGACCAAGCAACTGAGAGCTGCAAAAATTCTTTCTGCACAAAAGCCGTAACCTGTCCAAGTCTAGAGGCTGCAAAGACAGGAGAAGCAGGTGGTCCATTTACAGGTGTCCCCTGCTGTGAGGGTACACTCTGTTGGTCTCATACTGAAGTCCCCCAGCTTCTCTTGTACATTTTGAATTGTGGGTCCTTTCAAGACTTTGACAAAAATTTATTAGGCATAAATTTACAGGAAGCCACCTGAAGAATTAGTGCTGAGGTCTTGACAGGGCCATCCTCCAAACCCCACCAATTCTGGTGCTTCTCAAATTCCAAGTGGAAGAAGTAACCATTTTGGCATGGCAACAGGTAACTTTGGGGCTCACAGTGATACTAAGAGGACCTCTTTGTCTCCCGCAAGATCCTCCAGAGTCTCTTACTGTTCCCCTGTGGCTCTCACAGTGGCTTTGGGATTGTTAGGTGCTGTTTACCATCTTTGCCCAGTCCACTAGAGGCAGCTTTCAGGAGATGATGGTACTTCAAGAAATTCCCCTGACTCTTATGCTTGAATCTACCTGCCAGGAAATACTCCTATGCTGACAAATGTGAAAGTCTAGCGTTATGTCCATGATATGCCACTAAATTTGAAACAAGGAACACTTTGTACTATACAGTTATTTCTGTTGCATTTAAGTGCCAAAGAAAAAGGATATTTGCAAACAGTTGAAGTAAATTCTGCAATACTAGGTTAGGCTGAGGTATCTCAGTAAGACTGCTGTGTACTTCTCATCACTAGTAGTAATTATGAGATATAGGTCTTGAAAACAAACAAAACCAATAAACCCACTTTCTTTTGAAAATACGCTGTGACATAAAATCTGTTTAGTTGACTTGAAAGTACACCTCTTTTTATGGTGTTTTTATAAATAACATGAAATTATGCACCAATTATATGTGATGTTTATTTTGTCAACTTCCACTTTCCAAAGTGACCAAGTAAGGACTTTTTATTTGTAGGTAAAATCCTCTTCTATAGAAATCAATAGGTTTTTAAAGACTGGCCAGAGTAAAGTTCCTTTTCTGCTTCTAATCATAAATTGAAGTTTCAAATGATCGGTACTGTATTTCAATTGAGTCCTTATTACAACTCTTAGTGTTAAACCCTTAGAAGTTACATTTTATACTAATATTTCTCATGACTTGCTTAAGGAAATGTCTAGCTCCAGTCTTATGCTTTAGTTACATCTAAATATACACAAGTTTTATATACAGAATTACATACAAGGTAAAGGAAACACTAGAGTGTGTGGAACCAGGTTTCAGGGTGCATTGCATGGCTGGCAAGGAATGAGTACATGAATATTTGCAGGCCAGCATCTGACTACAGTTAATGCTGTTATAAATCAAGAGGAAAACCTTTGGAATAGTTGGAATTTTTGTGAGTCAGTGCAGAAGCTGAATAAACTGGTATCAACATCTGCCCATAAATATATGTGGTCAGATACATTAAAGAAAAGACAGGATGATGTTTACTACTTGCACTGACCCAGCAGTGAGAATGTCACATGGAACGAAAGAAGGCAGATGAAAGAAACACAAGCTGTTATATTATAATAAAGAAGACAAATGTTTACTTAACTAGGGATTAACATTTGCACTTGCAAGTATTTTGTCTGTTGCATTTGCATTTACAAGAAATATCTTGGTTTAAATGGATACTCCTACTACAAAGAGACTATTGAGAAAACAAGCAAAATATAATAATTTGAATAATTCATATGGTATGCATTATGCTTATCAGAAAGAATACATAACAGATATCCCATTTCTTATTTTGTTTGCCAGTAAATAAACTTTGGTTCAAATTTTCTATGTAAAACCTAGATTTTATACAATCACAGACAATAAGTATTATGACTGAACCTGTTCTTTTGGGAGTGTTTTGGCATATTGCCAAAAGAAGCAAAATCTGAAAAAGCCATCATAAGAAAACAGAGAAATAAACCAATGTTGGAAACAGAGCAGGGTTATTGTCAAATCTGTGTCCCTGACATGAATTGGTATTGTTTACTAGTATAAGTTGTGTTTCTGTCCTAAGGATTTGATGTTTAAGGTTCGGGTTTACAAAAGCTGAGAGTCCAGCTTCTGCTTCTCTTTTCCCCCAGTTCCTTTCTGGCACAGTATCTGATTCCTGTGAATCTGATGGGAGCAGTGGCGGTGAGAACAGTCACTTCCCATTCCTCCCACAGCACGGGAGCTGCTGTTTGTGTGCTGGTGTCCTCAGTCAGCAGGGGAAGAAAGCAAAAACTAGGACTAATGTTATTGTTTCCCACTGTTCTGTGTTTATCTCATTAACCAGCAGCAGACTTGGCCTGGTTCATAAATACAGAACCTGATCCAAAGCCCACTGAAGTCCTGAGGACATGTGCCTCAGAACCATGAATATTAATCCAAACAATTTTTATACAAGGATTTTAAAACATATAGAAAAGGGTTGAGAGAAAAGCAGTCTTTTGGTAGTTTGGGGCTGGGATTTTTGAACCAGAGTCTGATATAAAGGACACTGTGACAAGGGGTCTTTTATATTTTAGCATTCTTCAGACCAGACTCTTAAAACATTGTCACAGCAGCATCGCTATTACCATATTACATAATTGCTTCTTTGCACCCTGCACTCAGTTGTAAGGTATTCAAAACAAGCCAAAATTTATACCAAAATATTTGCCACATGTTTCAGATAAGATATCATAAACTTTGAACACAGCATAAGAGATTTAATGTCCAGCATTTCCTTTTAAACTCATTTATGTTTCTCCTTCCCTCTTCACTCTCACACCCCTGCACCCTCACGTTTTATGTGACAGCACTGCTTTAGTACCTTCAATAAAATAGCCTTGGCCAGTGAGGCAAATACAAGCACCTTAGAGGTGTGACCAACTTTTGAGTGCAGCCTTTGTCCTTCACTGCTCTTTACAGATGACACAGAAGCCCGTGTTGGTGCTGCAGCTTGATTGACTCAAAGCTGGGAGTGAGTGAGGAAAACAGAAACATGGCATTTGTTATCTTTTTGATCCCCTGCTTTGTGATCAGCACCGACATCGCTTTCTCCTGCCAGAATGCTGACGATTTCGTGGGTGCCAGTGCTCCGGGGGACATCATTATTGGAGGTTTGTTTGCAGTTCATAGCGAAATGCTGCATCCAGAAGAAGATCCCATCAAGCCAGTGATTCAGAATTGTGCTGGGTGAGTAATCACACATATGGCAAAGAAGAGAGTGCTGACATTGGGCATGTAGCTCTTCTATTAAGGTCAACAAGTTCTGGTTCTCTTGCTTTGCTTACTCTTAAAAAATTCTTTGGACATCAGATACATTTCATGTAAATTAATACAAAGTATGGCAAAGTTACAACTAAAAATAGTGTGGCTGACTGAGGAAGGGAATGAGCATTTTATCCTATTTCAATCTTCACAGATAATCAAATAGCCTTGGAGGTTTCTGCTATCATCTGATTACCATGGAAATGCTAATTTGCTATAGGTCTGAAGGACTCTGCTGAGCAGCTATTCATTATTTGTTATGAAGCTGAACCTACATGATTTGAACACAGGCTAACTATTCCATTTTACCTAAGCCTGTTACAGTGCGGATACTGCAACACGTGTATCAGACAAGGAGGCCCGTGGAAAAGAAATATATATGGACTGATT
This sequence comes from Corvus kubaryi, assembly GCF_017639235.1. Lineage (NCBI taxonomy): Eukaryota > Metazoa > Chordata > Aves > Passeriformes > Corvidae > Corvus > Corvus kubaryi. The sequence continues at coordinate 28,933,094 of NW_024582091.1, read as the reverse complement.
CTTGATAGGTGTTTCAGAGAGATGTTTATTTCTCCAGCCACATGGCCGGGATCTGCTGAGGAACTGCCACAATCATGGGACCCGAGGGTCCTTGCCCACACAGGGGAACACAAAACAACCAATGGGGAACGAGGCTGACCAGGGGCTAGGGAAATCCTGTGCCTCCCACCCAGGGCCACTCTCCCAGGACCACATGGTGGGGGGGAAGGGACCCTGACCTTTCACCCGTTTATTTTTAACAAAAAGAGATTTAAAACTTAACATTGAAAACAATTGGATAAACATGAGATAACAAGGACAGTTTCAAAACAAAACAAGCCACCCTCCTGAGTCTTTAAATGTCCAAACAGATTTTCTGGAACATATTAAGGCTGACAGAAGGGAGACAGGACTCTCCGAGAATGCTTTGTGGGGAAACTGAGGCAGGAGAGGGTTTCTTCCATTTGTACCTGTTGGAACTCTAAACAGCAATAGTTAATTTCTTCCCTCCTCCTCTTCATCCCCCACTCAGCATTGGAAAGGGATTTCTGGGGAAACAATTGGCAAAGGCATGGTTTTGTGAGGGAAACCATGGGTGAAAAAACAGATTGGGAATACACTGGGGGTAATAGGATATAGGATAAAAGGGAAAGTGGGATTAGGAAAGGGAGACTGTAGGGGGCTTATAATGGAGATATTGTCTAACATGACTATGATTTTTTGCATATATACTGCCTTTTACAGAAACACCATCAGGCCCAGTGACCTCTGCGATGCTTGTAACCCTTTTCTACCTTGCACAATTTTGAATTCCACCACCTTTCCATCTCCCAAGCTTGGGATGCATTTTTCAGGGTTATTCTTTTTAATTGCAGTTCTATGAACGAATATGTCTTCTTGGTTGTCATATCTTGTTATAAAACCATAAGTTTGTTTAACATTATACCATTTTACTATTCCTAAAACCTTAGCTATGGTGATTTTTTCCTTTTTCCGAGTGGCTGCTGTTTTCTGTCTCGTTGTGTTTTTGCTTTCTCTTTCACTTTCGCTTGCTCCCATGTTGGAGCTGCCAGGGTTGTCAGTGCTGCTGGGGCCGCCAGGGCTGCTCGTGCCTGCGTGCTCTTCCCGGGGTCACATTCGGGGCCATACGGGCTGGGCTGGGCTGTGCCGCACCGCTCAGCTCCCCGAGTGCTGCCGCCTCTGCTCTCAGCTGTGCTGCCGCTGCCTGGCGCTGCACCCACGTCTCAGCCAGACCCCTGAGCAGCGGCCCCCCGTGCCCTGCTCCAGCGCGCATTTTGGTTCGGCACGGCTCCGCTCCACTGCCACTGCCGCCAGCCGTGCACCGCCCCTCTCGGTCGGGCGTTCACGGGGCTCGCTCCACCACGCGCTGCACAGGGCCGGGCGGGCACCGCTCCCACCGCGCCTCGCTCCGCTGCTGACACTGCAGCTCACGTCGCTCCGCCCACGCGTGGGAACTGCCTCGCTGCTGCTCACAGAGGGCTCGATGCGTGTGGCCTGGGTCACACAGTCCCTGAAGCAGTTTTAACTTCACAAGGACACAGCTGACATTGTTCAACAGTCTTGGTAATTAAATAATATTCACAAAAATATTTTTCCATCGGCATATATTTTGACTCAGAAATTAACTGTGTCCAAACGGTCTTCCAAAAGCCGTTGGTAAGAATCAGATCCCAAGAAACGTAGAAAAAGTTCTTAAACAACCATGAAAGGAAATGTTTCAGTTCCTTTTGAGCTTGAATTAAGCTAAAATTTACAAATCGTTGTTCAAGAATCTTTTCAAGTTTAAGATAAATGTCCATATGCAGCTCTGAGAGCCAAGAGTCTTTCCTCGGTTCCTCCATAGTTTAGAGATGGAACAGCAAAACAAAAACAAGAAGAGAAATCCAGAGTTTACTCTCAAATCAGTTGCTGTCTTTAGGGATCAGGGATCGTTCTGCCCGCAGTTCTCTACCATTTGTTACAGTGGGGAAACTGCAACTTAAGCCCATACTGAAGTCTGCCTCCCATCTCTCAGGCAGCTCAGCTATAGTCTATGATAGTACCATGCTAATGACACTGTAGTTCTTTTTCAAATTATTATTACACTTGGAATTATAATTGTGGCTTTATGTTATAGGACAGCCTACATATAAACACCTCATCTTGCATGCATTCTGTGCATCAGAATATTTATTCTGTTGGCTCCAAATCCTACTGTGCTTGAAACATCCATTTTTCTGGAATGCATAAAAAGGAAACCTGGTGAAGAATTTCATTTTGAGCACATAATAAACCTTTCCTAAGACCAGGAATTCCAAACATGCATTTTTAAAAATTGAAATACTTGTCCGAATCCACAAATTTTATTTGAATTTTACAACTTGATCCCACATCTGAATCTAATAATCAGCTAGGCATGCAGGTATCCATCTGGATTTATATCAAAATGTTAATTAAGTTGATAATTTTGTCTATCTCCCATTATTTTTCTATGGAGACATAAATTATCTTAGGTCCATCTGAAATTTAATTTAGTCCACAAGATTTTTAATCTTTAGAGAAGCTTGCCTGAGAGGACAGTTGGTTACATTGCAGACATTTCATGCTAGCACAGTTCTGATTAATCATCTGTTATAACAATCACTGGAGATGAGGGGAAATAGCTGGGCTAACTTTATCAGGTCTGAAGAGTATTTTAGAAACACCAATGCAACCACTGGAGACCTGGATCTCTGAAATATTTTCTTCTGTTCTGAAATACTTAGTACTTCCTTTTCTTTGCTTCATGCTTTTAGTGAAAGTAAATACATTTTTTTAAAAGATTTTGCTTCACCCTTGCTTCCAACAAAGTTTTTCTAAAAAATACCGCCTATGTTTCCTGACAGCTTTGAAATTCAAGTTTTTCTTCAGACGCTTGCAATGATACACGCTATTGAAACCATCAACAACTCAACACTGTTATCCGGAGTTACTCTGGGCTATGAAATCTATGACACATGTGCAGAAGTTACAAAGGCCATGGCATCTGCTCTGAGATTTCTGTCTAAATTCAATTCTTCTGAGGATGCTGTGGAGTTCAAGTGTAACTACTCAGACTACATCCCGAGAGTCAAGGCAGTCACTGGAGCCAGCTACTCGGAGGTGTCGATGGCAGTGTCAAGGCTGTTGGCTTTGCAATTAATCCCACAGGTAGGTCTGAGGGAATTATTTTATTTTGGACAGAGGTTCAGATTTACCATGCTTAGAATAAAGGTTCTGATCACAGGAATTGCAAAAGCCATCTATTTACTACGGGCAGGATTTGGTTTAGCCTAAGGACAGCAGGACAGGTGAGCTTCAGCTCCAAGTGGAGGGCTTGATTCACTTGCCCAAACAAAGGCAGTAAGGGATATTTTATATACCTGAGGCACATTTATCCAAGTGCTCTTTCAGAGTGATGCTGGGCTCTTGTCAGCCTGGCAGTGCCTTTTGTCAGTCCTGGTTACTCCAATGTACCTCAGATGACATTCAAGGACTTTATTCAGGCAGCGAAATTACAGCTGCTGTGTCCAGTCTGCCTGGTGGAGAATATGAAAATACTCAAGCTAAAAAAAAAAAAGAGACCAGGTCAGATCTGGCCAGAAATTCAGAAATTCTCTCCTGCCCAAGAGAAATTAAATGTTGGAGTCAGTTAAAACTCTGGAAAGGGAAGTGAGGAAGATTGCTCTAAACCAAAGGTTTACTCCTAATAGTCTTCAAACAATTGTAGACGTGAAAGAATACAACAGTTTAAATCCACATTGGTCCTTCCCAAAACATCCTTCTCTATTTCTGACCTCTCTAGGACTAGTACAGTCCCACACTTGTGCTTAGGCCCTTGCTTACGTTCCTACTTTCACCTTTGTAAAAGAGTTGGGGTCAAGGCAAGGACTAACAAGGAACAAGCAGATCCACTTCCTCACACCATCTTGTCTTGCACTTTGGTTTTGACAATAGGTATAAATTAACCAAATACATGGAAAAGACATAAAATTTGAACTAAATATAACTGCTAACTGAATCTTCTCCTCTGCAATGGTAGGAAGTAATTCCGACCTCCAACGCCACCCCAGGAGCTGTAGTAAGTATGAAAACTAAAATGCCACACTTGAACATAATCAAAAGGCAAGTGACTAAAAAAATCTGCATTAGGTAATAGATGGAAAATGGGACCCAATAGATTTTTCTTACCAATAGCATCTGCAATGTTCTGACACAGTAAGATTTTGGTATCCCCTCCAGACAGGTGACTCTCATTTCAGAAAACTTAAATTTATTTTTTAAGAAATGTCAACAATATAGGGGAAAAAAGTTCCAAAAAAAAAAAAAAAAAAAAAAAAGGATTAAAACTGGAGAGATTTAAATATCAAAGTTCTACTATTTTTTTTAGCTACATTCACAAGAAAAATATAATAAATCTTTTGTATGAAAGAATTATATCATTCTGTATTATTGTTTACTGTTCGTTTTTCTGTGAGGTTCTCCCAACAGATTTAATGATCCTTTTGAAATATAATAATTAAGTCTTGGAAAGAAAAAAAAAAATATATATATATATATGGATGAACCATACTAACACACTCAGTGATAGGAAAATAGTGCAAAATGTAAGAGCACTAGCAATTTGAATAGAGACTCAAAAAATAGCCAGTGTTTTAAATATTGCTTTGAAAAGCATGCTGATGGTATTTGCACAGACTAAACCAAAATCTTTATACCATCATTACTGTCATATCCATTTTGAAAAGTTTTGTTCTCGACCTTCACTGAATTATGCAGAAGAGAGTGAAAGAAAAGGTGTGACTGGTACTGGGCAAGAGTCTGCATCCCAAGAGCAGGGAGAAAGAACCTGCCCCCTTTGGCTGCAGCTTGTTGATGCTCACTTGCAGGAGGAGGGAGCCCAGGTCAGATGGGAAGAAAGAACAATCATGGCAGTTTTGGATCTCTTGGCATCCTTTGGAGGACACCACATCTGTAACTGAATTGTTCACTCTTCCTAGGTCAGTCCTGCATCATCAGCTGAAATCCTCAGTGACAAAATCAGGTTTCCTTCTTTCTTCAGGACTATCCCTAGTGATTTTCATCAGACAAGAGCAATGACCCGCTTGATCTATGAATCTGGGTGGAACTGGATTGGAGTAATAGCCACTGATGATGACAATGGCCGGTTTGCTCTGGAGAGCTTTGGGGTCCAGGCCATGGCAAACAATGTTTGCATAGCTTTTAAAGAGATGCTGCCAGCCTACCTCTCTGACAGCACCTTTCACACCAAAGTTGATCATGCAATTGAGAAGATTGTCAAGGAAACAAGAGTAAATGTTATTGTTGTCTTTATGAGACAGTTCCATGTGCTTAAACTATTCAAAAAGGCAATTGAGAGAAATGTTAAAAAAGTCTGGATTGCAAGTGATAACTGGTCAGCTGCTTTCAAGATCAGTACTATTCCCAATATCAGACAGCTGGGAACCGTTGTGGGATTTGGATTTAAAAGTGGAGACATCTCCTCATTCCAAGAGTTTCTGAGAAACCTTCATGAAAAGCCCACTGAAAACAACAAGTTTTTACATGAATATATTATGCTTTTGTCAGTTTGTGCATACCTGGAATATCATGATTTTCAAACGTGCATTGCAAACCAGTCCCAGGATGATCTACTGGAAAATGCTGGCAGTAAACCTCAGATCTGGAGAGATGATTTTTTGAACGCTAACATTGAACAGGGATTTATCCATAGTACTATACTTGCAGTATATGCTATAGCCCATGCCATTAAAGGGCGATGCAAAGACAGAGACTGCAAGGATCCCTCTGCCTTCACTCCCTGGGAGGTATGATGCTAATTCCTTCAGGTCTCATTCTCTCTGCCTAACTTTCATCTCATTTTAGCTCCCATATTCCTGGAGATAAAAGCTTGGTCCTTTTAATAAATGACTTTTTACCAGCTATTTGACTACTAGTGGTTGGTCGCATTGCTGTAAACCACTGTGATACACATAATGAGTGCTCTTGAGAGATGGGGATACTGCAGGATAGGAGCATTCATCAAAGTTTCAGTTTTCCTCTCTCTCTTTTTCTGACCATTGTATCTGTTTTGTCTTAATTCAAGTATTTTCCTCCATAATCAGTCTCTACTTGAAAATGAAAATGCAATACATTGTTCCTCTGTCTGATCTTGACTTATATGTAAAGACATAATCTTTAAGATGGGTGAGGTACTCGTTATCACACTCTACTGGGTGGGAAGAGACGACGAAAAATCAGACAAGTAAACCTGACCTGACCTTTTACCCAAGAACCTGCTCAGGACTATTCACTTTTACACACTTTTACTCAGAGGATTAAACAAATGTTCATTTAAAAGTCAAACAACCTCTGAAGCGCTCTGATTTGCACTGACCTCTTATCGTAGGTCAGGGCAGGTCAAACCAAGATATAGGATTTGAAAAAAAACCAACCAACCAATAACCCAGTCACAATCAGACTCTTACATGAATTAGTAAACACTAATGGGACAAATTCAGGACTGCTTTATAGGAATGCAGCTTTGTGGAGCTACATTTACATCATTACTGAACTAAATCCCATACCATCCAAATTAAAACTCCTTTTAAGTTCTTAAGCACTCATGAAGAGAACTGAAAGAGATAATTAATTTCCCTGTGATGTTTTCATAACATGTTTCTTCTACATGAAAATTCAACCCTCTAGGAAGTGAGATATATATGTACAGAAAAACCTCAAGATCCAAATAATCTGTATCACACATGTCTGTATACAGGGAAACAATAGAGTGATTGGTGTTACAGACTTTGCAAAAATAATAAACAGTTACACCAAAATGTTGCTAAATATTGGCCCCTTCTGTCTGAAGCTCAAGATGTATTCAAAAAGCTCTGGTGTTCTCATATTGTTAGAAGAATTGGAAAAGTGGAGAAGAGAAAAATTAAATGAATAGTCTGAGTATATACAATTAAAAAATCCTGTTCAGTTCCACACAACTATGCAGCATCCAAATCAAATTGGTTAGAAACACACTGGTTCTTCATAAGTTATATAAACACTGAAAAAATTACATTATCTATGAAAAAATGGCATATTATATACACCAGATGTGTTACATGAATTTGACAAAGCCTATTGAGGTAGTATACCTGTCAGCACATTTGTTAAATGCTGTGAATATCACAAATGGACTCATGTAACAGCATGCTTTTCAAATGCAGTTGAACTCAGCCTTTCACCAAACATCGACTTTTTTTCTTGTTGGTTAACTACTGCTGCTAAAAATCACTAGGCCTACAAAATAATAAAGTTTTTGCTTCAATTAAGAACCATGGTAGTTAATGGGAGTCCTCCTATGATCTCCCCATGAACTGGGAGTGGGTGATACGTGCCTTAACCCATCCTTTTCTAGATTCACACAGATCTTTTTGATATGTCTGTTTGGAATGAGGGAAGCAGAAATTTTTCCCCTGTTGAACAGAAGGAATTGCAATATGAAGCTGGACAGTTGCCTTACCAAAGCATCCTTGGTTTGGTATTTCCTGTGACCTGTCGAATACGGCCTTCCTGTTCATTGCCATTGTGCCATTGATCTCCCCATCTGAACAAATTGGCATATGTTGTTCATTGATTATTAAAAGTTCTGAGTCTCACCTTGCCATACACAATTTCAGTCAGAGTCACAGTTGGGAACAGTGCTAGATACTCCCAGATGTGCTGGGGGAATTCACTCTGGAAGCAAATGTTGCCCAGATTGACTCTGCTGACAGTAAAGTAACAACAGGAGCACCACCCAGCCCTGTTCTTTACAAGAAGGGGTGTGCCAAAAGACTCTTAGTTTTTGCAAGCAAAAATATTTTCTCTCCAAACATCATACCAAAATTTTCAAGGCTGGAAAAAAATACTATGAATATGATTTTATGAAATTATAATTTTTTTAATAATAGATTTTTAAGGCCAACAGAATTGTCTGTATAATGTAATTCTGTAAACAAAATGAATTTGAATTTTAATATTTCCCTTAGTCCTAAAAGCATTTCTTTTAAATTCGGTATTATCATACATATGTTAAACTACTCAGTTTGTCACTATGTTATCATTCCTTACGTTTATGTGCAGCTCCTAGAAGAACTTAAAAAAGTTGTAGTCATTGATGATGATAAGGAAGTAAAGTTTGACCCCAATGGAGATATGAGCACCAGTTATGATGTCCTTCTTTGGAAAGAAATTGATGGCCACGTGGAAATCACCACTATGGCAGAATATGATGCAGAGAAAGGTGGCTTTATCTTTGAGGATGAAGAGAAAAAAAAAGATTTTCTGGCTTTAAAGGTAACTTTTAATTTGTTGACATAGCATGTGAAATTCATTCCATATGATTTCTCCTTCCTGCAGGACTTGTGACTGAAGCATGTGTCAGCTAGAAATCTCTTGTGTGGTTTCATGTTCTCCTCTAAGAGCAAAAACTCCTGTCTGAGTTTATTCAACCCCTTTTATGCACCCCAAGATGCATGTTAGCCTGTGAGCAGGCTCAGTGATTTAAAATTTATTTATTTAGCCAGAATGCCCCTAGAAGGTTATGTCTGTCCTAAGAATGCTATTCCAGAATCTTACAAAGGGATTTTAAAATAAAAAATTATATTGTATAAAAAGCCCTCACTTATATACCACCTCTTTTTTTTTTTTTTTTACATGAAGATTCATGTATGTTGACTTTATTGTTTGAAAAAAAAAAGAAAGTTTTGTTGTTTATTTGCTCCTGTTAAAGCTGGGGTCAGCAACATGAGTAGATAGTGCGACCTGGAGCCCCAGCACAGGTGTAGACAGGACTAGTGGGTGGCCCTGGCCAGTTCCAGCTGGACAATCTGTCCTCTGTGCATGGGTGAAGGTCTGAGTTCATGGTGCAGCTCTGTGCTGCAAGGCATTCCCCACTAATGGGACAGGGAGAGGCTGCTTACTAGGTGGACATGAGGTGCACAGAATTCTAGTCTCCTCCTGTGAACTCAAGTGAAGACAGAAGGAAATCTCAAACCTTGTCCCTCTATGGCACAAAGAAATGTCTCCACCTCCTTGTTAGCACCATCTTGGAAAAAGAGGAGATTGCAGTGTGCTTCAGGACAGATCGTTTGACAAAAAATTGTCTTTGGAAGGAGGACCTGAGGTGAGACCTCAAGAGAAGGCCCCGATCACACAGACAGGAGTGGAGCTTCATGACTCAGGGATAAGCTGGCAAGGGTCAGGAATGTCAGAGCTGCAGTACAGAGCACCCTCCAAAGTGTCTCCCTCAGGCCAAGGCATCCTTCCTGGGCTCAGAGTGGCTGAGCAGGGTTTCAGGATCTCTTTTGTGAAGCAGTTCTCTCAAATTCCCCATCACATGCTTCTGTGTGTTCTTTGAAAATTATCCTCTGCAGTCTAAATACAGGTTCAAAGCTGAATGAAAGACTTTGATCTAGATTTTAAAGGCACCTACAAATCCAGTGACTGGCACTCAGGTCCCAAAAATAAAATTATGAGGTAAATAATGCCCCATTCTAATACTCCTTGACTGTGTGGAGGAAATACAAGAAATATGGACCTTAGAATGTCTCTTTTTCAACATCATTTTCAGATTTCCTTAAAATATGTATGATATAAAAAAAAAACACAAATTGCAAAAATTCTGGAGGTTTATATTAATGTTCCTTTGTAATTAGCTGTGCCTGAGATGATGATCCTTTTTTTTTTTTCTCCCTCTGCACACTGCAGAAGGTTCAGTCAACATGCTCCCAGCACTGCAGGCCAGGCCAGGTGAAAAAGGTTACAGAAAGTCCACACACATGCTGCTATGAGTGTATTTACTGCCCAGAAAACCATTACAGCAACCAAACAGGTAAAGAATTGTGATCCAAATAGAGGTTCATTTATACATCAATGCAATTGTTTTGCTTGGATATAATTTGCCTTGACAACCTTGGGTTAAATTTTGGAATAATTTAAATATTTAAATATGCTCAGTTTCCCATAAAACTTGGTATAAATGCTTCTTAAAAGGCCAAGTTTAAAGCAGTTAGATTGTCCAGCCAACCAGCATTACCCTTTGCCAGGATGGAAATTCTGGCTGATTTATCACTGAGATTGATTCTCATTTAATAGAGCCTTTCCTCCCTGTCTTTCCATAGTATAACCACTGGGACAGGTTGCCCAGAGAAGTTGTTGTGGATGCCCTGTTCTTAGAAGTGTTCAGGGCCAGGTTGGATGGAGCTTTGAGCAACCTGGTGTAGAGGAACGTGTCTCTGCCCCTGGCAGGCGAGTTGGAACTAGATGATCTTTGAAAGCCCCTCCCAACCCAAACCATTATACAAGCCTATGAACCTATGAAGTTCAAGGGTTATGTATTTTGCTTAGCAGCACGTTTTGTGTCTTACCACAGAGTACTGTGTATTTTGATATAACTGTACAGTAATATTTTCTAGTATCAAATCTGATGTATACTTTACCGCTGGTTCATTTATATATATTCATATATATATATTCATTCATATATATTCAATATATATTCATTTTATATTTAAGCAAAAATTTTTAAGGGGAAAATTATATATGGAGGAGAGAGATGGAATTGAGAAAATTAAGGTAGCATGTACTTTTAATATCCTAAGAGCAGAAAGAAAGTAAATTTTATCTTCTCAATCAATTAATTGTGATATTTCTCCATATCAGAGGATAAGAATTGCAAAGCAAAAGTACCTTTCAAATCATAATCTAAAGCAATGTCTGTTCTTGCTGTTGTATTTTAAAAGCTATCTGTAAAGAGAATGTTAGGATGTTTTCTTCTTAAAATAGACAAAAGAAAGAAAAGTAGTTCAAATTTTTGAAAGAGAATTGTTTACTCTCGAGTCATTGTGCAGGTTTCAATTAAAGTTTGTCTGTCCAGAGCTCCAGCCGGCTCACCTTTCACTTGTCAGTGATGAGCAAGACAGTTTTAGAACCCTGGTCATTTTGCCTCCTTGCCCCTGGCTGCAGGCAAGGCTCGCTCCCAGCTAGCAGGGAGCTCCAGGCACTTGTCCTTTGCTCGTTGTGCCACTGCCACCGCAGCCACCGCAGCCCTGCAGCTCCTCCGCCTGGACAGCGACAGCAGGAGTCAGAAGCAGTCAGACCCGTCTTTTCTCTTTAGCATCCCTTCCCACATTGCTCCTGTATCTCAAATCCCTACAATCCACTTTGCAGTTTCTTAACTTTGGGTTTCTAAGATATCTTCCCTTTTTTTTCTGCTTCCAGATATGGATTACTGCTACCGATGTAACAACAAAACCTACTGGGCTCCCATCAACAGCACCACATGCTACAGAAAGACAATCTATTTCCTTGCCTGGACTGATTGGTTTGCCATCTTCCTCCTCCTCCTCTCTGCTTTTGGGGTTGTGGTGGTTTTGTCAATTTGTATAATATTTACCAAAAACTTAGACACACCAGTTGTAAAGGCATCTGGTGGTCTGATTGTCTGCTATATTATTCTCTTCAGCCACTTCTTAATTTTTTTAAGCACTGTCTTCTTCATAGATGTGCCTACAGATTTCAAATGTAAAACTAGGCAAGCACTCTTTGGCATAAGTTTTACGCTCTGCATTTCATGTATTTTAATAAAGTCACTAAAAATTTTACTAGCTTTCAGCTTTGATCCCAAGCTTCAAAATTTCCTGAAATGCATGTATAAACCTATTCCCACTGTGGTCACCTGCACTGGAATTCAAGTTATCATTTGCACCTTCTGGCTAATATTTAGGACACCTTTTGTAAATCAAAATTTCTCAATCCCAAAAGCAATAATTCTGGAATGCAATGAAGGGTCTATTGTAGCTTTTGGGATTATGTTGGGCTACATTGCTGCCTTAGCCTTTATATGCTTCATATTTGCTTTTAAAGGTAGGAAGTTGCCAGAGAATTACAATGAAGCTAAATTCATCACTTTCGGCATGCTAATTTACTTTATAGCATGGATTGTATTTATCCCTGTCTATGCAACTACATTTGGCAAATACTTGCCAGCAGTGGAAATCATTGTTGTTTTAATATCTAATTATGGAATCCTCTGCTGCACTTTTCTTCCAAAATGCTATATCATCATTTACAAGCAAGAAACAAACACAAAATCTGCATTTCTCAAAATGGTTTACACTTACTCTTCTAAGAGTGCAGGCAGTGTTGCTGTTAGTCAGGCTTCTTTAGATTCAAAATCATCCAGCCTCCGAGCTACTGTCACAGACTCATGTAAAACTGAGAATGACTCTGTGAATGGAAACTGCCATTTCCAAGTGCCTGGGCAGCCACTAATAAAAGGCAAAGTTCTTCCTAAAAATGTTGCAAGGACTGTGATCAGGAAAAGAGTCTCCAGTATATGACTGGCCAGTGTTAAAGTACTGGAAGTTAAAAAGCCATTTTAGGGAGCCATTTCTCTTTCAGATCTCTTTCCTTCTGGTATCCTCAAGGAGGGCAGGCCATGTGAAACACCTTTTCCTGTACTTAGACAGTTATCCATTACCGGATCTGAAAGGCTTTCCTGACTCAGAGAGTCCATCCCTTGCTCCTGCAAGCTCCCTGATGTGCAGTCCCTTTCAACAGCTCCCTTCCTTCCCCATCCGGCCCACACAGGCTTGTGGGAACCTATTCTGCAACCTCCCTTCCTCAAGTGAGGCAGAAGCAACACAGAATTATTTCTCACAGTCATGTAAGTGGGACCACATGAGTTTACCCACTTCTTTTGCCTCTTTGATGCCCAGTTATTTACGGAGCTCTTCTTCTCATCTGGCCTCATTTTATGGATCAAAGAGAACCTTGTCCCAGCCTTTGTTTGCTAAGATAAACAAGTCCAGTCCTTTAGTCTCCACTTTTAAGATAGGCTTTCCATTTTCCTGAACTTCCAAAAGTAACTCTTTTCATTTGGTATCAGCGAGTCTCTTTTTTTCCTCCCCCAAATTGCACACCTTATTCCAGATGAGTGCTGTAGTAACATTTAAGGTTCCTTGTGTTTATCAGCATGGTAATGAACTAGAGACAGATCTATAAAAAACTTAGAGAATTATTCTGGAGCTCTGTAGCTATACATATGTTCATCTGCCTCTTTTCCCCATACTCAGAAGAAACACACTGATTCCACTCATGCACCTTTTCTGATGCAAGAGGAGAGTGAGCCCCAGGTGTCCTCTTATTTGAGAGTGTAAAGTCAATGTGTAATGTCAAAACTTAGAATCACTGACTGATTCCTCTCATTAGCATAAATGATGTAATGACCAGTATCAGCACGACTACATCCTAGAAAATTCAAGGGGTTTGATATATGCTTAAAAATTCTGTTTTTCAATAAGAATATGACAATGCATCATTACAGTATACAGGAATAGCACAAGGATGACCTGGCATGATCTGCACTGAATGACTCTGCTCTGTAGAGAGTGTGTGCTCCATGAGCACAGTTGCGCTGTGCCTTCTGTATGAGAGGCAAAGGGCACATTCAGAGAAGGAGGAATGGTAGTGGTACTACGGAGCTTTCTCAGACAGACCTCAGGCAGCAGAGCTACATTGTCAATACAGGAACAGGAAAATACTTTTCCATATTCCTAAAGCCCAGAACATAGAAACTTTGCTATTTTAAGTTCTGCGCCATTTTACTGTAAAATAATACTAAAATCCTGGATATTGTGTATCTATGAAGATATTTTAAAGTCATTTGGAAGGCAAGAGTGCAATTCACATACAGATTTGTGTAATTACATATGTTCTGATGCTAATTGGAGGAATGAAGGGTTATGTGTATATGTTTATATGTTGAATGCTGTTTATATGTTGAATGGTGTTTATACATCCATTGTTGCAAATACTTTTTTGCATATGAGGTTATGTATTATAAGGGTAAAATGCCTGCAATTTGACTGCCAGTGCAGCAAGAAGTCTTCCCCTAAAAGAGAGAAGCAAAACTTACATTGCATGACTGTCAGCAATCAGCTGGTTAGAGAAGTTAATTTGACTGGAATGTTGTACCTGTATTTGTTGTTTTCAAAAGTGTTGAGTGTAGCACACCTTGAAGCTACACAGAAGGGAATGATTAAAGCCATATTGTTATTTAAAATTGAGTTTGCTTACTTAATTTCCTTACCTCTCCCCATGAGCTTCTGTTAGACCTTGAACAACAGCGATACATGCACCTGTAAAGTGTTTCTACTGTAGAGCTCAGCCTGCTTCTTAGAAACATCCTTTAGATTGAAAGCTGTGTGTGCTAGGGGATTTATCCTGCAGGACACTGAGGAGAGTGTCTTGATGAACAGGGCCTGGTGACAGCAGTGAAGGTCTCTACCGAGGTATCTCTGAGGAAAGACATCACATATGGCAGAATTTCAAAGGAGTCCTACATGCTACATCTAATTCTCCAGCTACTCAGGTCTTCTGTGCAAAGCACAGTCAACAGTGGCGCAGAGAGGATGTAACAGGTTTGTGAGCCTGACTTGGCAGCAAAAAAGAGACATTATACCAAGATGCATTACATGTTTTTCAATGCCTTGTCTGCAAGAAGCAAGTGATCATATGTGAGTAGAACACAAAGGGATTGTGCTACCCTATACAAAGGATATGAAAAACCTTAAAATAGGAGTTCATTATGCTAAAGGAGTATTTGTGCACATTCCCCTGCCCAGTGCAGTAAGTATTCCAGCAATGTAACTACTCCTCTTACTAGACATGAGGACATTAAATGAGCCTGAAACAGATTTTCATCCCCAGAGCACAGAAAAGGAATCACCTTCCAGAGCCATTGCAAAGTCTTTTCCTGGTTCTCCTAGAGCCGTGGCCCATAGGTCAGGCTATGTGAGGCCAAAGGGACCAGCTCTTTTTTTCTTGCTCAGAGCACACTCTGCTTGCTTACTTTGGAAAGATCCTGAAACCACTTCCCAAAACACTAACATCCCACAGGCATGTTTTCCATCTCTGAGAGCAGTAGAGAGAACAAATGTCTCAAAATACAGCGCTGTTCACAGAGAAATCAAATGTGAAAATGCTGTTTGTTGAGGTCAGCAGGAGGCTGCTCTGGATGTAAACATTATTATCCTTGTCAGGGCTTATGTCATTCATTACTATTAATGCTAAATGATGCATTCTGAAGATACTATCCTACAATGTACAGTATCTTCAGAGACAATGAAGACTATGAAGGCCACCAAGTGTTTGAAGTCCTCCAGGGCATAATTCCCTCAAGATTTCAGTAGCTCTGGCTGTGTAGATGCCTTCCAGCTGCCCACAATCTTTAGAGCAGTTCTTTGGCAAGTGCTGGAAACTACGTGAGCTCCAAGCTACCTCCCAGCAGCTCTGCTGATGACCATTGGAACTACAGCGACTCTGAATGTGTGGGTGACCATCATGAGTGGCAACTAACAGCAGTGTCTGGGATGCTGCTCATAATGTATGACGCTGAGCCCAGCCCAGATGTGCTGACTCTGTTTTCAGGGACAAGGAGCCCTGCTTGACATGATGCCACTGTCTTGGAGCAAAGGGAAAGTATCATCCCCTAGGTCATTTCTGTTGATATGTCTTCATCTCCTTGACAACATTCTGAAAGAGGGCACAGGTGCTTAAGGAGAGTGTGTGTGTGTGTGTGTGTGTGTGTGTGTGTGTGCAAAGAGATGCATCTCTTCCCTTTTGTTATATGCTCTGCTCCTGAAAAAGATAGCCAGTGGTTTTGGCTACAAACAGTTCCAAACCCCTCTTTAGGGCTGTCACACTGAGCACAGGACTTAAGCTGTTGCCAGACAGCAGACAGTGATCCATCCCTGGGGAGCAGGACTTCCTCTGTTCATCTGCAGCCATTCTGGCTTTGGCTGATGCATGTAAAATCTTCCACTACTTGGTGCATCAGACACAGTTCTGTTGAGACAGTCTCACAATGTCACGAACATCATGCTGACACAGGCTGTTACTTAGTAAATGTCTACTCTGTGCAGACTTCTCTGAATATTTTTTTAGGGGATTTTTTTGTTTAGTTTTGTTTTTTTAATAAAGTCTTACTCTATGCAGGATGTGAAAGGGAAAAAAAAAAGTTGTTCAGTTGAAGTAGATGGAGAAGTGTACCATGAGAATCAATATCTTTGAGCCTTCTGAAAGCAGTAAAATGACAGAAACACAAATGTGTGCAGGTCTGTGTCACAGAACTTATACTCTACATAGAACCATAGAATGGTTTGGGTTGGAAGGGACCTTAAAGATCATCTAATTGCCATGGGCCGAAACACCTTCCACTAGACCAGGTTGCTCAAAGCCCCATTCAACCTTCCAGGGATCAGCCATCCACAGCTTCTCTGAGCAATCTGTGCCAGTGTCTCACCAACCTCACAGGAAAGAATTTCTTCCTAATCTAAACCCACCCTGATTCAGTTAAAAGCCATTACTCCTAGTAATAGGGGTATAGGAATCACTACATGCCCTTGTAAAAAGCCCTTCTCCATCTTTCTTGTGGGCCCCCTTTAGGCACTGGAAGGTGCTGTAAGGTCTCCCTGGAACCTTCTCTCCTTCAGGCTGAACAACCCCAGCTCTCTGTTCGTCTTCACGGAAGAGGTGCTCCTGGCCTCTGGTCGTTTTTGTGGCCCTCCTCAGGACTCACTTCAGCAGCTGCACGTCCTAACATGAAGCTGAACTACCGCGTCTGTTTCTTTAACCGAGTTTTGTCTTGGACGCTGACCTTTCCACACTAGAGTTGCAATCCGTGACCGCGGTAGGTGAGCAGGATGCCTCCTCCGGAGGACCGATCCCCGCCGGGTGTCGGCAGCCGTCCCGCCTCGTCTCGCCTCTCCTCCGGGCGCGGCTGGAAGGGTTCGCGGGCGGGATGGGGTGGGGTGGGGCGGGGCCGGGGCCGGGGCCGGGGCCGGGGCCGCTCCCGCTGCGGCAGAGGGTCCGGCCGAGGCAGAGAGGCCGGCCGGAGCAGACGGTCCTGCCGCTCCTCGCCATCCTCGCCATGCTGTCGACGCGCCTCCGCCCGGGGCGGCTGCTGTCCGCCACGCCGCTCCGCCCGCCCGCACCGCGGGGAGCCGCGGCCGGCGGGGATCCCGCCCGGAGCCCGGGCACCACCCGCGGTAAGGGGCTGCCCGCCGCGGCGGGGGGAAGCGGAGCGGCCGGGACCGGCCCCGCGGCAGCGTCCCGGGGCTGACGGGGAGATGCGCGAGCGGGCGGCTCGGGACCGGGCTGGGCTGCCCGGTGGGGAGGCCCGCCGGTGGCACCGCAGCTCGGGTGGTCCCGAGCTTCTCCTGCTGGCTTGGGTACCCACACCCGCGGGCAGCGGGGAGGTCGAACCAGACCCGCAGGAACACTCGCTGCATGCGGGGATGTTCCAGAGATTGCGCGGAGGTGACTGCGTAGCCGAGACCTGAAGGTCTGATCCCTAAATTACTCTTCCAAATACCTGGATGGGCAGGGTTTTTCCCTTCCACCCGTTACTACCAGTTGTAGTTCTCTCGTAGTGCACGGTTTACAAAGTGGGTTTTTTTCCTACTCTTTAAGCTGAGCAGGCTCACAAGGTGGTTGCAAGTTACAAACCTTCGAAGTTTGACAAAAAAATCCTCCTCTGGACTGGACGTTTCAAGACAGAAGAAGAGATTCCTCTGAGGATCCTGTAAGTGCGCTGGCCTTGTCCAAGGGTAACATGGAGCTGAAGGGAAAGCAGTGGTGTGATCCCGATCCTGTGGAAAAATTAAAGCTTTTCCACAGAGTTTAAAACAGTCAGTTTTACAACACTGAGACTTGGAAAAAAATTAGAGGGCAAGAGAATTTCCTGTCCTGGTTAGAGGTTAAGATGAGAAAATGTTCCTTGCTGGAGTCCCTAGAGCCTGGGATTAAGAACTGGCTCCATTTGAATAGACAGCCTTGGTTACATTTATGTACTGGCTTGTTTGTTTTGCTTAGTCCTAACGTGCAATCAGAGAAGGATGCTATTGGTAAACAATATCTTCTGTTTATAGCTTGCATAAACTATTCTAAGGGAGCTGTCACTGAATGATTACATACAAAAAATTATTTTTTATTATAGAATTTGAGGAAAAATAGGGAAGGAGGTAATGACAGGAGCATCCCTCATCAAGGAAAACTGAGTACTTGACATAGCCTCAGTCTCCCATTCTTGCTGATGCACTGGTCTAGATGATCTTTGAAGGTCCATTCCCTCCAAAACCACATGGATTTTACAGTTCTCTGACTTGCTGAAAATTAGCAACCCCTAAGGGAGTCAGTCACTAAATTCCTGAAACCCCTCTAATGCTTAAGGCTCCCTTTTCTTACGATGTTAGATAGCATGTTAGACATCTCTCCAGGACACTACTTTTTATCATAACAGTATGTCCCTGCCTTGGGTGACACGTTGAGAATAAGCAGTGTGCAGAGCTGTGTAAAGCAACAGGTACATCCTCTGCCTGTTTTTGTTGGTTCCTGACAGTTTCACTGGAGTTTGCTGAGCTGGACAGTGGCTTTCTGGACAGTCTAACCTCTCTTGCGCTTAGTTTCACCATCTTCCTCTAGATGAAGGTTCAGATGTCTCAGAAGCTATAAACGCTATTCAAGTCGTTGGGAGTTGTTTATAAAGACACATTGCATTTGCCAGTCATACACATGCACAAAAATCACTCCTTTCTGGCCTGGCAAGTGCGTGTCACCACTTCGTGCTTTCTGGATGAGCAAAGTATTTTTAGAACTCTAAGACCATAAATAGTAATATACTAGAAGTAGTTAATTGTGAGATATTGAAGCTGAACTGTGGCACTGTTTTAATTCATGTTAAAAAAAGAATTGCAAGGTGGTGTTACCTGTGAACACAATCTAACCGCTGAAGATTGTACTATGAAACAAATCTACAGTCTTTATTCAAGGTTGTTGTGGTTTGTTTTTTAAAAAAACCTCAGCTGTTGCTGACTTCAGCAGAGGTTTACCTGGAGTCTTGATTAAGGATTGAATAGCAAAGCCCCTAATATGCAATTAGAGAAGAACGCTGTGAGGTCTGTTTTCCTTAAAGCACATGCAGAAAGCAGGGAGAAAGTGAAAATCTGCCTCAGAGGAGTTTCAATTAGTGTGCTGTGAAATATAATTAGGCTAATACATCAGACTAATAACATTTATGGTTTTGCTTTTGTTGCCACAAATGGATTATTGGATTAATGATCCTACGTGCCAGTCTGATGTACAGTTTGTTTTGAAGATGATTTTTATCACTGTACAAACCAGAAACAGGTCCTTAGAACTGCAGGCATTGTTAGTCAGCTCAAGAAACACAGCGTGCACAACGTGCTCCAGTGTGTGCTGGCAAGGAAGGGATGGCACAGCACTGCCACTCATGGGACCTGTCCTCTTCCACCACACTGAACCTTACAGAGAAGCACTGCAGCCCTCAGCCTTGGTGCAGGCTTTCACAGGCACCGTAAAATCCCCAGCTCTGCCCCATCCCACCACACTACTCTAAAGTAAAGCTAAAGGTGCTTTGGAGGAAAGAGAGCATTACACCATCTTTACTTAGAACACAACATCAATTCCTTATGCAACTATTCTTTTTACACATATAGTTGTGGGTTTATACATACGTATAAAACAGGTACTTATATCTCACAAATATATATTTATCTATATATATATAAAGCATTCCCATGATGAATTATGAAAGGAAAATGGTGCACAGCCAATACTATTATGAACATCTTAAAAACTGTACTCCCAAGTATAATGTCTGACTTGGAACAAGACTTAGCTGAACGTTTTGGGACAATTTGCACGATTTCCTGTACTGCTGGTTCTCAGGGCCACGCCGCCAGCTCGGAAGAGAGGAGGGTGGAAATGGGAGCTGTACCAAGGCAGATTGCCGGGCTGTAAAACGCCTCCTTTGCACCAACTACTGCCAAACAGAGGGCAGTTTGCACTACTTTCGCCTTTGATGACCAGCAAAAATAATCCTGTAGATTGTTCTTGTTTATTTGTGCGTTCCTGAAATAGTGAGGTGGCTGACATCAGCTGCCCACTTTCTGTCGGGCTGCTGCTTTAATAAAGAACTAAAACCTCTAACTCATAGCAGTACAAACTCTGCTTTAATCAAGAATCCAAGGATGTAAAGACCTTAGCCTACAGAACACCACCTGAACAGGTTAGATATAGCAGTAACTGATTTCTAAAGTTAACTTTGAATAAAGGGAACTTGCTTTTACTTCATCCATCTGACACCACGTATACATCTCCATCTGTTTTAAATAGATAACCCCCCTTAATTTTCACTACATTTAGAGTTTAAAGTATGATTTCTGGTCTATTTACCCCAAGCACTGAAATGCAAACATTTATTGCCTGAACAATTTTTCTTTTTCCAGCTTAAAAAAAACCCCAAACAGTCTAAATCCATTAAATGTTGCTTTTCCAAGAGAAATGGATTAGCATCAGAAAATGGCTGATACATAACGAACCACAGCAAGCTGAAGATGCTTGTTTCAGAAGCTAATTCTATATTTATTTTTAAACTGTGATGTTATGTCTGCAGTGCTTTGAAGAGATACTTTGCCGTTTTGTAGTGACTCAATTCAACCACTTTAATTGCAGGCCAGAGATGCTAGACAAGGCAAGAAACAAAGCTCGAGTGAAAGCCTGTTACATCATGATTGGTCTCTCAATTGTTGCCTGTTTTGCGATGATTGCTTCAGCTAAGAAGGTGAGTACGACCTTTTTAAAGTAGCACACTTTAAAATGATGGGCTTCTGTGAAAAGCACACAAACCTAAACCAAGAGCAGCAGCTTACAACTGCCTGAGTTTTAGCTAACCTAGTCTCTGCCACCCCCCCAGCAGATAAGTGGTTGTTGCCCATTCCCAAGGTTGGGTAGCTTTCCCCAGGCGCATCCTTACTCCTATGCTGTTACTTCCTCAGGCTGCTGCACGTCACGAGTCCTTAACAAGCCTGAACTTGGCAAAGAAGGCCAAGTGGCGGAAGGAGGCTGCACTGGCTGCGGAGGCTGCGCTGGCCGCGGAGACGAAGACAAAGTAACTTCCTCTGAAATGCTGAATGTCCTCGGAAGAGCAAAATGAACAGCTGCTGAGAGCAATTAGTGAGTTTCACCCCTAAATGGACAACTGAAGTATGCACACTCTGGAGCCAATATGGGCAACTACAGCATCACAAAAAAAAAGGGAGGGTCTCTTTCATTAGGGAAATATTTAGGGTACTTGTTGCATGTAATTAAAATTATTTAGAATGTTTTGCATATGATTAAAAGCATTTAGTTTTAAAGGAGATGAGGTAGTTTCCTAAGAATATCAGGTATCAGATAACCACAAAACATTTAAACCCAAGAAATTTTCTGTCTGGTGACAGTGCAGTTTTTCAGTGCACAAATCTGCCAGTTTGAATCCATTAGCATCAATGCTGTATTCAAAATGGCACTTGCATTTTTTAGTTTTAAGAAGCAACACTTATTGAATCACTACATAAATACAATAAACATCTGTAAAATAGGTTTTATTGGTTTCTGTATGGTATTTGGAGATTTAACATTCCATAATATTGCATACTACTTATATGTGTTCTGTTACAGTAAAGGGCCTTTGGCCTGGATTTAAAGGTGCACTATTACTGTCTGAAGTTAATACAGGTAATTTAGCTTCCACACATTATATGAAGACATTGCGCCAGAAGTAACTGAAATTTCTCATTCCAGATTTCAGTGAAATCTTGAGGTCACAATTAAGTCCACATATCAATTTGCAGACCTATTACAAAAATTCTAGTTGTACAATTTAATAAATTTAAACCAACTGAGAATTAACCACGGAAGAAAGACAATAGTGCATCTTTACTATTTTTTTAAAGACAGGCCCAACAATAAATAGTTTCCAGTTGCAAACTTGTTCTACAGCTAACATTTCTGTGCCAACATTATTACTATTTTCTGATTGCTGCTAGCAACAGTGTGTAAAGCAAATACTAGAAAATTAAAAAGCTGTATTGAACCAGTCCTCAGACAAAAGTGCAATGACAAAAGAATTAGATATGATTCAGTGTAACAAGAGTAGGGAACTAATAAAAAAAATTTTATGCTCTGCATAGTTGCATAGATTAGCTAGTTAGTATTCACATTTAAGCAGAACAAATGGTACCCTTTTAATTAAACCCAAACCCCTGTATTTTTAAACAGACTTTGTAACTGATGGGACATTTCAGATTGCATATAAAATGCCAAACTCAAAAGAGAAATTAGTATCACAGTTTTATTTTGTTTTTCTCTCCATACTGGTTTCATCTGTTTAGGTAACATCATCATAATCATGCCCCTACTTGCAAATGAGTACACCAGAGCTGACCTTATGTCATAATCTCTTGTTTTATTTTGTTAATTAATGTGCTTTTAACAAAGTATGATATAAACCCAGTGATAAAATAGGAGAGGCCATCCTGTATGTATATCCTTTAAAGAATCTTCAATTTTTAACAACTTAAGGGTAAACCAAATGTTGAGTTTAAATAAGGATTTTCATTATCCCAAGTCCATCAATTTTAGTTCCCTTTCAAACTGTTCCATTCAAACGTATCAGAGGCATGAAACAGTTTGTCTAAATGCGTAAAGTGCAGTCACTAACCGTCCACACAGATAGAATAATATATCCACACAACTGAAGACATTCTTTCAAAACAAATGTAATACTTTAATGTCCCCTCTTTTCTTCATTTTCAAGTCTTTCAATTAAGATTTTCATAGTTCAGATTTGGTTTAAATAAGAGAGGCTTATAAACGTAGTTTTACAGGGTTCTCCAAATAAAAAGCAGGCACAGCTGGTTGTTATCAAAACAAGGTTGTTAGAAACAAAGGAATACCCTGTTACCTGAATAATTTTCTTACACTAGAACACTGAAATTCAGCATTTGCTAGTAATCTTGGTAGATTTCCATGATTGTTACCCTGTTCTTTGATAGATGGGGAGTGGGGAGACCATGGGAAAGAATGAAGGTTGGTGTACGAAAACCTAAAACTATGAGAGTAAAAAGGGCCTAAGTACAATCACCTAACATTATATGAAAATTTGGCAGCTGTACTCAATATTATCACACTATTCAAAACTGTTGTATGCTGTACAAATCTAGGTTTAAAGTGTCATTTGCTAAAATATCTCATTGTTCAGAGTTCATAAAGTAACAGCACTCCTATATACACTTCTTACACTTCTATCTTCCACTAAAAAGACTTCAAAGGGAGGTTGCTTCCCTCCCAGTTACATCTTAGTCAAAACTGACCATTAATTTTAGAAAATCCACTTCAAGTCCCACATTCAATTACAATATAGAATATATTGCTGTAACATCAAAGTGAAACATCTTAGAATCTTAACTTGCATGTAAAAAAAATTCTAAATATAAAATGGTACTGTAAATGATACCACCTTTAACCTGTATTTTTCAGTGCATTAAAATATTTTTTAGTGACAAGCACAGTGCCGTGGGTAAGTGATTTGAAGTTTAAATTGCAGCTTTTTATGAAGCATGAAATGCTCTCATATGTCACAGATTTCACTTAACCCAGGAGTTTGATGTTAATACATTAATTACAGGTAATAAAAAATAGCAATACTTCAGAGTTAACCCAAAGTATTAATTTCTCCAAATGAGATATACTACTAATACACCAGAAACACTACTTATATGCAAGTCAAAGCAGAGCATACATTTTTCCATACTCAAAATTGTTAACGTAAATATTAGAATTCTATTTCTTTTAGTGTTTAACAGCAAACACTGTATATTGTAGAGCCTAAATATTTAGATGACAATAACTTCTAGTTAGTTTTGGTGTCCACATACTTAATGCTATTTACAGTACAACAACCTTTTCCTTCAACTGGAGTGATTCACTATTCATTCTTCACTGCAGTATTTCTATTGTCTTACCAAAAGCAAACCGAATTCATTAACCTAAGGAACAATTCAAGTGGCAGTAGCATACTTGATCAAAAATACCTACTGTCTAAACTTTTAAGAAGCTATTGTACTAAAAGGCAAACATTGCAACGTTTCTCAAACTAAAGTGGTGTTACCACATCTTGACAGAAGACAGCTGTAAAACATCAGCTTGGTGATTTGTGTGCGTCACCCTTCTGTCATTCCTAATTGCAGCCTTCTTGTGGTAACTGCAGTGGCTGCTTCCACTGCAAAGTACTGCAGTTGTGGCTGACTTGTAATGCCATTTAGCAGCTTTCATTACAGAGCCAACATCAAATGACCAGCAAGGTCTCTGCTGATTCCAATTTGAAAACCTCTGAAATAGTCATCTTCCCACATAATTAAGAAAGAACTTTTTCATATATTCAATATCATATTAGGTAATTAGCATTATATATGTATATCTATTATGTCTTTAAATACATTTTATAAATAAATTCCAACAGTGTGTTGTAAAGTAAGTAATGCATAAAAGTTTCACAATTTAAATAAATATTTTTCACATTCCAATTCAGCTTCTTACAAGCTCATCTTTATTTCATGCCTTAGTTCTGAAGCAATGTTTCTGCTTCAATACAAGAGGTAGATTTGATAGAGACTGGGCAAGTCAAGCCTACTGCCAAAAATTCAACTGTCAGTAACTGTATTGCTGATATGAAGTTTGAGACTACATGAAAAATTCAGAACTACTACCTAAAATCCTACCAAGTCTTAGCTAAACTCTTGTTAAATCACATTTAATGCTTTTAGACATGATTACTCACAGCTGTTTTCTGTACATAAGAGATAATGAAGAACACAAATACAAAACAGAGAACAGTTGTCTCTAACACAATACATAAAAGTGCATGAGCTGCTTCTTCATCTATTTCTGCAAAACATATTCAGCTTTTCCTCTAACTTTGGCCACAAAGAAAAGACCTCTGAGAAAAAAAAAACCCAAACCGTATAAGTGTTTAAATTTTACGCTTATATTCACTTCAGTAGTTTAGAGCTGGAACCCCTCCATTGGAGCCTCCTGCTGTTGAAACACAAACTGCTGCTGACTTTCATCCACCTGAGGTGCAATACTAGAGTCCTCTTCTTCAACACCAAAATAATGTTCTATGAGTTCAAAAGCCTTTTGGTAGATCTCCTGGTTTTCATGCCTCTGAAGAAATTCAATTTTATCAAGTCCTAAATTAAAAACAGAACATTTTTAAAAATCTAGTTGCTTAAATGAATGATGAATTCAAATGGAAACAGCTTATATTATAGCAGTACTTCTTAAGACAAAAAGATGCTATCCCAAGTCACCTCAATTAATTTCATATCACTGGTTCTTAACTTCCTAACCCATGTATTTCTAGTCTTCATTTTCTGCTGTCCAAACTCATTTTAAAACTATGCTAGAAGCATTTCAATTAAACTAATATCCCAATTTCTTTTCTTCTACTCTTCAGTCTTCCCCAACTCTAAATTCTATCTTCACTCATGGAGTTGTCACTGGGCACAGTCTGGTATCTTTTTTCAAATTTAATTGTAATATTTAAAGATACTACCTTTTGGAAAGCTTACCATTTTGCAAGTAGAAGACATAACCTCTGCTCTGTTGGCTGAATTAAGTGCTAGGCAGTCAGTCAGGTTGATACAAAACTCCTGTTTAGCTTTTTAAGATAATGTAGTTTTCACTTAAGTTGGATTAGAAAGAGCTCAAATGAACCGTTCTGGTGACTGCAGAGGCCAAAGCAATGAGGGTGATATAATCAGCTGTTTTCCTTACTTGAACTTATATTCTACAACTTCAGCACCCTATGCTTAATGCTAAAGGAAAAAAGAGAACCTAGAGAGTCAATACTTAAAATTATGAATGGACCAAAAATCTGCAACACAATAAATTCCATTAAGATCTTCAGTACTTATTTCTCTTATGCATTTAATTGCTCAGTTCTTCAAGCATGCATTTGATTAAAGAAATTGAGCTCTGTAACAAGGAATTTAGATGTAAAGAATGCTTTACAGAAAGTTAGTACCATCTAATCAGATATAATGTGGTCAATTAGAACTGTTACTAGCAGTTTCTGAAATACAAATGTCTGCCAATTTTGGTTTGTCAGAGCTACAAAAAAGCCAACTCTCCATAAAGATTGCCAGTTTCATTATAAGCCAATTGTAACACTAATTTTGTCAAATCAAAAGCATCCAGTCATGATATTCCACAAATTAGTTTTTATAGTATGCTTTTACATAGTGGTTTAATTCAAGAACTTTTATAAAAAGCTAAACAAAATACTTGCAAAAGTAAAAACTTATTTAGTTTTATGATCTGAAGTTAATTTTGCTGTTACTGATATTTACTATATTAAAAAGTGATCCAACTTTGGGATTAATTTAAAAACCCCTGATCTTACATCCCTGTTGGTAATGAAACTGTACCAGACAGGACTATGTATTACATAAAGTATTAAAAATTTATTTAGGAATGGCTGATAAACTTACGCAAAGCATGGTCCCAGTAGACTGGGACACCTGTGTTAAACCCTTCTGAGAATGTTTCTCTAGAGGGACATTTCAAACTGACCGCAGACAAACACCCAGACATTTTCTGTATTTAACCACTTTTCCCTACGTGTTGCCTTACTTGTGATACTTTATGTCTACTTATGCTTGGAGTAATTCTTGTATTAAAACTTACCTGCAAATTTCAAAATGACTCACAATGGTTTTGTTTTTACAGCCTAGAATAAGGAAGTTCAGGCAGTTTTACAAGAAGCGTTTCCTTACCATACGCTTCCTCTATGAGGGCACAATAAGGATTAATGCCGATTCCATTTTGCTTTGACTCTTGTTCTCCAAGACGTAGAATATTTTCAAGTCCATTTAAAGCCACCTGGACTATTTTTGAATCCATCACAGTCAGGAGGTCACAAAGAGGCTTGGTACAACCTAGTGCTACCAAATACCTTTATAACATTAAAAAAAAAAAAAAAAACAGAGGAAGGGGAAAAGAACTGATAATCCAGCACATTTATTCTGATATACCCGTCTACTGCTACTGATACTTATTTTTGCTAAAAAAAGTGGCTGAAACAACAAAAATTTCTAAAACATGCAACAATACAAAGAGAAACTTAGCCCAAAATGAAAAAAATATTAAACTTATCCTAATAAAAAAAGTTAATATGTATATTCCTAATTAGAGTGTGAAATCTGTAGTCTTTTTAACTTCTTTCACCTACGATCTTCAGGTGGGTTTAACTGAATATAAGAGAAAAAAATTTTAGCAGGAAGTTATTTTCTCAGGCAGTCGAAATTTTCTAGTGGTAAAAATATCAATAAGCACATTAGATACTTGTAAGAACACTGGGCACTGCTCTGTGCTAACACAATCCACACTAGCAGTCCATGCTAAGTATTAGCATCACCTACTATAAAGAGAAGGATGTAACTGTAAATACAAAGACAAAAATACTGGGATTCTGAGTATCCCATTCCTTTTCCCAATTTTGAAAAAAATTGTGTATGAACTTTTTCAAGTTATAACCTGTGTCCTTGCTTCTAGTATGTAAGTAAAATGAAGACAACAACGTTTGCCTAAATATAGTTTAATTCAGTGGTTTAAAACTATCCCTGCAGTTAGGCAGTAATACCTTGAGGACATTAGGAGGACTAAAACTTCATGACACCAATAATATAACTATTTTTGATGAGAAGCCATTGTTGTGGTATAATATGCACATCTACTATTTGAAGATCCTGAATTAAAATTTTCTTTTAAAATTCTAGATTTTAAAATGTTACATTATATAAGCAATTAAAATAGAATTTAAATTTTAAAAACCAAGACACTTTCCTCTGTTATCCCTGTTATCTCTCTGATAACTTAGTAGTTGTAAGAAAACCAGGATTAGTTACATTATAAATAAGAATGTACTTCTTGCAACAGATCTCCCAAATTTGCTGGGGAAAGTTATCACATATCTTTCAGTTCTGGCTTCCAAATAATACAGTAATTTATAAATCAAATTATCAGCTACTGATTCAAAGTGATCATTATTCTGACAGTATTCAGAGAAACCAAAGAGTATTTTATTCTAGAAATTCAGGAAGTCCTATCTTTGCAGCATATAAATAGCTACTGACAGTAAAAGTTTAATCAAACTCAGTTCTGAGCAAGGAGTTTAGATATCTGCTTTAAAATAATACTTATAGTGAGTTTAAAATACATGAAGAAACCACTAAAGTCCCTGAAGTCTGTCCACAAATATAAAACTACACTGCACAAGTTATCTAAACAACCCCCCCCAAAGTTTTCCATTTTCAAACACTGAAACTACTGTTCATCAACTGTTCCAATTGTATTTGACTATGTAATATCAGCTCTGGAAGATAAGCTTGTGACAGCTTTAGGTGCAACACCACTGAAACAAAGCAGTATTGATTAATTTATTAAGATTTTTCTGAATTTCTACATCTAGTCTCTGTACAGAGTTTCAAGGAATTGAGGCTATGTTTAGGATTTTGTTGCTATGACTGTCAAGATTCAAATGCAGAAATCCAAATGCCCTATATAAGATCCTTAGGCAGAGAAAATAGTAACATACACAAGCTTACCTAATCTGTTCAGGGGTTCCTCCTGATGTTGCATTAGTGATGGCCCATGCTGCCTCTTTTCTGGTGCGAAATTCAGCTTTTTGAAGAATTTCAATCAATATTGGAAAAATATTTGCATCTATAACAGCCTAAGAGATGAAATTGTAACATTTTACAACAATTAATAAAGATTTCAGAGCACTAGTAGCCTTAACCACAAGAATTAGTGATGCCTGCTGATATCAAAGCAAAGAATATTGTGTTTAGATGGTGCCATACAAACTAGAAATGCTAAACTAAAATTCAGAACTATTCCAACATTGCAGTGTAGCAGCCACCAGAATACCTGCGGGTTTTTACTTCTCTGTTTCTGGTGGGCAGAGCACAGCTTACTGGATTGGCCCATTTAAAAATCATACAACACATCAGGAGTGTTTGAACTGAAGATCAAGCCATTTTGTTGAGGTCTGAAGTCTCCATCAAGAGACTATGTCTGTAATTAGAGACTATGACATGTTTTAAATCACATCTAGGAAGTAACATTTTCATCTCTGATTGAAGTAGAAGGGGGAAAAAAATCATTTTGGAGTATGTATTCTGATTCAGAATTCTCATTTTTATGGATCAGAACCTTTTTTCAGGTAGCTCCAGACACCTGGAACAATAGTCAGGATGCAGTAATTTCCAGAAGAATACAACTCAGGGTTGATGACATCATGCCGGTTTTTTATCCAAGCGAATGTTCAGCATTTTCAAACTGGTTCACTTTTCACTGGACAAATTTGTAGTACAAATTGTGACAGCTATTTCTATTCAAAATAGTATCTCAAAGTTTAGAAGAATACATTTAGGTTAAATAAAATTATAGACAGTCAGGACTAAAACAAATAATACAGTGTCAATACAGTATCTGTTTACATCTCCTTGTGAAGGAAAATCAAGTGAAGTAGCAAAATGAAAACAAAACCAACCAAGTAACAAATTCCCAGGCTTTACCTGAATTTGAGCTCTGTTTCCTGCAGTTATATTAGAAACAGTCCAGCATGCTTCTTTTCTGATAGATTCCTTGGGACTACTAAGCAAGTGCAAGAGACACGGTAATGCAGAGCAGTTTAGAATCACCTAAAATAATTTAAAAATTGAAAACTGGGTTGTACTATATATATATACATCCTTGTGCAATATACATATATATAAAAAAATGCAGAAGCATTTTACAGAGGACTTCAAAAGATTTTGCAACACATTTATATTATACAAAATGTCATATCCTGCAAAATTAAAGTGTCCAATGCTGTAGTGTGTGACCAGACAATCCAGCAATTTGAAAGAATCTGCCTTCAATTAAGTTCAGACCAAAAGACTGAAAACAGCGGAACTAAGTAAGGCTGCTTAAGGCTAAAATATGAGTAAGTCAAAATAACTGACAAGTGGACATCTAATTTGTACAGTTATTTGTTAACTTTTTAAGAGAAAAGGTTTTCCATTTACTTCCTTAGCAAAATCCTCTCTTCTAGAGCTCATAAATTATGCAATTAACATTTTTCCTTATGTTCTCTTTACACTACTGCTGTCAGCCTTTTAGACAGAATTCTTTTTAAAGTAGGACCTGTCCTGCTGTTTCCTGCATTGCTTCAAAATCAATTCCATTGCCTAAAATTAATAAAATAGATCTTTAGAATAAATTACATCAGTAAGACTATCACATACAAATTCACAGTAAAATCAAGTATAAGTTTAGCTTAGAAGTGAGAACCTTGACTGCCTTTAAGACTGAAAAAAGAGGAACCATAATAAATAATTGAATTTTTTTCCCCTGTAAGGAGGGGGAAAAAAAAAACAAACAAAAAAGACAAGCAACAGTCAAAGTACCATACAGAAACGAAGCAATCCACTACACACAATGCTGTAAAAAACCAAAAGTTCATTCTTGCATTAACTTAATGCTTAAAATAGAAGCCTAAACTATCAAATCAACAACAGAGATTTCTAGAAAGCCTCTTTCAGCAATGTACACAGATACCTGTACTGGCCATGTATTTTGTCAAAGTTTTTACAAAATTCTGTCTTGCCAAATAATTTTCTTAAATCAACTAGTCTTACCTGTGTTTGGACATCATCCCCAGTAACAATATTTCCAACTGCTCTTAATGCAGGGGATACCACCTTGTAATCATTATGCCTGGAGACAAATATTATATTGCTTGATATTACCAAGTGTTAAAAGATTAATTTTGCATTTTCAGCAAACGGTTTACTTCCAGTGCTAAATATTTAGTTACCAAAAACACTGTATTACTTACTGCACTCTCCCCCTGTTTAGCCAAATTTGACTACTGCAACCCTACAACAGAATTGCTGATTCAAAGACTGAGCACCTCTATGGGAAAACACAACTTAGAGCAATCTGTCCAGCAGATCCATTTCGCCCAGCTCAAGTATTATTAAATATGATACTAGAATGTGTGTCATTCAACAGTCACAGAAACAGAGGGGGTGTTATGAGATGTATACTAAAGCTTAGTAGTTTTAGTAAGTAAAATTCCCCCTTTTTTGAGTCTGTAATCCTAGAAGCCAGCGCATGAAATCCATATTAAGCTGCCTGATGTGCCGGGGAAGGAAATTACTCAGTTGTCCTAGAGCTTCTATGGAAAAGAAAGCAATCTTACCCTCTCCTGACAGCTATAAAAATGAGCTTTTCACAGGGAAGCGTGCCGAGCTGTCCATGCTGGGAACTACTGTCCCTGACCTACTCTGCAGTTCCATGTGAACACAGGCATTTAGTCTCCCTTTCCAGGAACATAATGAGCCATAACCCAAATATATTGCAACAGTTCAAAAGTGGCTCTAGCCTGCCTCTGCACTTCGCTGAGTCCAAGAACTGCCTGTATAGCAATTATATGTCCTACAAAGGAAAGTACAACAGTGAAATTAAAAAAAAAAAGAATTAATTTACAATTCAAGATTGGTCTTCGCCCTTCTGTTCCTTTATGTATATGAAATCCTGCATTAAATTTTAAAGAATAAAAAGGAATACTTTGGAGAAAACTTTTTTCACTGTCAATGTCAGGAATAATTCCAGGAGCTGAGCAACCTAGCAAGCAGCTTAAAAGATTTCAGACTGAATTCACGTTCATCAGTTTTCACAAAAATAAATTAAGACTTCACATGAGAAAACACAGCTCAATTTTAACATTAACAGTACTATAAGACACTTATTTGGTGAAAAGAAGACTTACATAAGCAGCTCTACCAATCTTCGACACACTCCAGAATCAATAACAGCTTGAATTTTATCATTGGGACCATCTGAAAGGTAAGAGAGGGCCCAGCAAGCATCTGCTAATACATCCGGGTCACTGCTAAACAACAGTCTTGATAAAACATTTAAGCAAGGAGCAACCTAGGTTAAAGAAAAATATTGCATAAAATTAGGTGTTCTAAAATTAGGTGTACTTTCCAAGTTTCAGAGAACACTCTGCAATGGCTTAAATGTGCAAAACTATTTACTGCTCAAGTACACGAGGTCATTAATGAATGAGGACCCAGGTGGAAAACTTTCTGATTAAACCAGATATCCAATTCAAACCAGCAAATTGGATAAATTCTGATTCACAGCATATTTATTGAGAGATACTCTATTAAGTAGGTAATTGTTCAGCTTAAATAAAAAACACCTGCTTTTACAGGTAACCAGATGATCAGGAATTACTGATGCTTTTCTTAATCATTCAGGGAACAGAATCTCTAAGTATTAAAGGGGATTTTTTTATTGCTGGCTTTGTAGGAGTACTGGCAGTTATTTGTAATAACCAACTCAGAGTAACTCACAGAGCACCCAACATTCACTGAATCAGTGAAACAAGCAACGTCTCATTTCAGGTCTCACTGCTGCTGTACCCTCTGGCCTTAATCTCCGTAACTTCCACACAGAGCCAAATGAACTAGACCATCTTGACACAATTTGGAACCTGACAGGTTTCTGCTGTATAGCCTGGGAATGTCATATTCTTTGTAGAACTTATTTCTTTACCTTACATGGGTTATGCAAATTCAGCCTCTGTTATGTGTCCAACTGCTGCTGTTGCAAAGGGCAAAAAGCAGAGGACCTATTCTTATTAGCAGCTGCCTATAGGGCATCCTTTTCCTGTGAGGTTTTGTACTCAAGCAGCAACAAATCTTGTTTTTTCACTACCAGAACAAAACACTAGTAAAGGATATAGCTTAGGCAGAGTCATTGTGAGGTGATCAATTAACTGACATCAGAAATCCCCCCTTTTTGTTAATATTTCTTCAATAAGTAGCAGTAACAGTAATTACTAACTCATGCAGTAAACTCTCTCCAGACTAACTTTAGTTAGTTTAACTTTAGTTAAACTTTAGTCGTTTAACCTCAGTCTCTTCTACCAGAATATCCAATGTCCAGCGCTCTTAAAGTCATTGACCGTACCAGAAATTAATTTCATACTGAAAACAAGAAGCTAAAACTCCTACTAGTCTCTAGTCTTTATAGCCACATACTAGAGAGAAGAAGAAAAAAAAGGGGAGAGCATATAGGCTTTCTCTGTCATCATAGTCTGATCTAACTGCATCTGACAGAGCAGGAAACTCAGAATTTTATTCATGCAGCATGCACTCACAATAATAGAACAAAAAAAAATTTGAGGAAGCTTCAACTATAACTCACATTCTCTACTACAGTTCTGGAGAAAATACAGCCCCACATAGTTTAGTGCTGAATGTATAATTTGTCCATCACTTCACACCAGTGTATGACTATTTGCATCAGACTACAGTCTCAAGTTTTTAAGTGATGTGATTTTACTGCTGATAGGTGCCAAAGTAGATGATTTTTCACAGATACAACAGATGGGCAAGACTGTGTGATGACATTAAAAACATAAAATCTATGTCTACATCCAGATTCAAAGAATCTGTTTGTTATAAAATATTACAAATTTAAGTATGCTTTAGCTTTCTGATTTCTCAAAATTACTACTTTACTATACCTTACTGAAGTCTGGAGGTGGGTTCTTTCCTCTACAAAGATTGGAGAGAGCCCAAACTGCATTTCTAGTTGTTGTAAGACGATTCGAATTTGTTAACAATCTGTGAGAGACAACAATAACAAAAAGAAAGTAATTTCTTATTAAAATTAAGTAACTTTATGTCTGTTGTTACCAACAGAACATCAAATCAAGAACAGAAATTCTATTATTGGTCACTAGTTTAAATTTATTTCTCTTCATAGCTTATATGCTGCAACTATTTTCTTAAAATCAACTGAATCTAAGCAGATTATTTTGCATGGATGTCTCATTCCCAAATAATGTACATGCATAAAAGTAAGCAATTGCTTATTTGAAAAATCATTCAACTAAACTTTTCTGATCATCTTTAGAAGGGGCTAGGAGATGCAACCCTCCTTTGAATGAACTTTGATGTTTTCATTCAGAGAATGCAATTAATAATAATAAAAATAGTTCCATAAAAAAGTTAAAACTTTGAAGTCCTTACAAAAAAATTAATGCATTCCTTCTGCTTTTGCCAAACAGAACATAAAAGATTCAACACCTGAAAAATCAGGTTCACTTTCAGATACATACCAAAATGTCTAAAATGTTAATTCTTTAAACCCTCGGTGAAGGTAATCTGCTATTCTAAGCTATTTTACAAATGTTTTAAGTCATTTTATTACTTCAAGAGGTAATAAACTGAACAACATTTGTGTTGCACAGATTTTCCCCTGTGGTGAAGATACTATGGGAAGCACATAGTAAATGCTGGAATGATATTCCTAGTGAAATCTTCTAGTGGAACACAGCTCATGTGACAACTACTCTGTCAACTCATGTCAACAAGCAAATGGATAAACAGAAGACTAGAGCTTGGAGCTACTGGACAAAGGTGGAGAAAACAGCCTGTTGTGCAGGCAGATGGAATCATACAAATACAAGTGGGAATTAAACCATTTCTCCTACCCTATACATTCAGAAATCTGGCAACACAGAATTTGCACAATACAGAAATCTCATACCTGTGAAATAACACTTCTCTCCTTTTGCAAACATCGAAAAGCTTCCATCATGGACTAATTAATTAAAGATATGCATGAAGCTCGTGTAATCCAAAATATTAAATTGCTTCTTATTATATCGTTATGATTCTCAATTTAGAAAAAAACTTATATTCTTCTCAAGTAAATTCTAAGTTGAAGTTTTCATTTATCTATACATGTGCAATATATTATAGTATTAGTTTACTTTACTTACTCCAGGAGAGGTGGCAATATTCCACAGTTCAAAACAAAGTCTCTGCATTCTGCATTATCACCAGCAATGTTCCCAAGAGCCCACACTGCCTTAAAAAGAAAATCATCCAAGTGAATTTATACATGCTTGCAAATCAACTTTCACAGATAATCTATATTTTTTACAGCAAATGTTACAGAATAGAAAAAGAAATCCATGATGGAAAAAATACCATGACAGTAAATTTTTATCTTCCTGAAGGCAGATCAACTAGCTAGTAGGCAAACGGGGCTCAAAGCCTCTCTAAACCAACAGCCCCCAAAAAAGACATTCATTACCGAATTTTAAGTAGTTATAAAGCCCCTCAAGGAGATAGTTACCTGCTCCTGTACATCTTCATGTTCTGAACTAAGCAACTTAATAAAAATGGGAACAGCTCCAGTTTCAATTACAACTTTGGTGTGTAAGAAAGTTCCAGACGCTATGTTTGTCAAAGCCCAAGCTGCTTCAAACTGTTGAGGAACACAAAGACAACCATGTTAAACAACTCAGCAGTAAAACTTAAAATCGTGACACGAAGTTTGACATAAGAGTTTCAGAGGTTAATTTTCCAACTTTTTTTCCTTTCCACTGAAATGCAATTACTACTGTAGTACTCTATATAATAAAATACCTCGTGTTGACAAAATCTCTATTTAGTAAGAACCTTCAGTAACTACATTATTTTTAGGTTTTGGCTTACAGGACTAAGAAAGATTTCAAATCACTATTAACTAGTACAAATACCCTTTGTTTACCCAATATTAAGTTAATTCTTCTAGTACAAATGTCCACAAGGACTAACTGCTATTAGCAGACAGAACTAGTTACTCCTATCATTAATTAGATATTTCTCAAAAATTTTCTAAAAGGGTTTCAAACAAGCCTTTCAGTTTCCCACAATTTTTTTCCTAAGATTTCAGCTGAAAAGTACTACAATATATTCAACATTAACGACACAGATTCTGCTCACACATCATTGCTGATGATCTTAATATACCACTCTGTTCATCCTCTTGGAACATCTTCTGCTTTCAACACCCAAGTTTTTGTCCAGATGAATACATGACCCTAAAGACTACTATGAAATTCACAAAGCTAAGCCACATTTTTAGCAGCAATAATGAAAATATATGGCTTCAGTGGTGACAAATAATTATATCTGGTTACTAAAAACCCCCACCAAACAAAACAACATGTGCCTTCCAAAGCTCTTTTGGAAGGTTTCTAATCCCATTCCAAACCCCCAATCAGTACCAGCCAAACTCACTTGCAGAGTGTAATTTTCACTCCTCTCTAGAAATTTCACAAATCTCTGTACTACTCCTGGTTTTTGAATGACTTCATCTATAGGTGGATTAGGCTCTAGGGAATAAAAACAAACATATCCGTGTAAAAAGACCAAATAAATTACTTTTTCAGTATGACAAAAACCATGAATATGATTTGTAGGTCTTATCATAATTTCATTCAATCATTTCCAAAAGAAGGCGTTACAAACTTTTCACTTGAGAAGACTGCAGGATCTTTATGACGAGATACAATTTAGTAAATACCCTATTACATATAACAACAGTAACACATACTATTATCCATTGGCACGTTAGTAGCACATCACAAAACACTGTTCCTTCAACCAATAACTCAGGTTGGTGGAAGAGCAGTTATGACTGGATATTATTTTAAAAAGACCAAGCACACCTTTACCTATCATGCTATACACATACCAGCACCAACTTAAGATTGCATGTTCTACAGCTCCAACAGAAACAAGTTACAACTCTTCTTTGCCAGCCATGTAATTTTTTCCACTTGAGAACAGAATGGGAATGAAAAGCTGAATCACTGCAATAATTACTCTAAGTATGTTAACGTGCAGTTAGTTACTGCCCTGGACACCTCAATCAAAACATCCTTGTTTTTTACTTTGTCTGAAAGGCTTAACATTGAAATAATGAAGATTTCTGTATTTAGCCATTAGCTCAGAAGAGATTTGGCACAGTTTCTTTATAAACAGAACTACAAGTTTCTGCAAGCTCTATTTTAAAATAAAACGTAACTAAAGGTTAACTGACTCTAAGTATAATTCATAATAACACAGAAGGAAGCAAATAGAAAAACCAGGCAATGTTTACCTACCTTTAGAGAGCAATTTTCTGAATTTCTGAGTTGCTGTGAGTTGTTGATCAGGATCATCCGAAAAAATCATCTGTACCATATCTACCGTAATAACTTCTTCCTAAAAATGAAAGGAGGATTTCTTATGTGTAGTACTATGCACACTAATAGGTAACATTCTAAACACACTCTAAAGTACTTACCTCTGGAATAGGTACAGTAGAGCTGACGTCAGGATCCTGAATTGGGCTTTCTACCATAGATTCTTCATTTCCCGGAAGAGAAACATTTCGGCGTTTAAACAGCTGAACAAAGGGGAAATGTTTGGGAGACGTTAGAATTTACCAAAGCATGGGTACTGATGGCATACACTTGAAGAAATGCTTTCACCAATACCAGTCAAAGAACTTTAACTACTCACCTTCCTATTCACCCATGCAAGGTGAATTCTACACAAAAGTTTAGAAAACATAAAGGAGAACAACACTATCATGTATATTGATAAACTGTAAAGCAACACTTCAGATAGACATTTAGAACTAAATTCTTACTAGTTATAAAGATCCATAATTTCTTCCACGTGAAAAAGAAGCTACAGATCTTTTTGCTTTTAGTCTTTTATCCCTTATAATTAGCATTCATTTTAAGCAAGGAATGGTATTCTACAAGTTACTTTCCCCTTTCTTAGTTTATAGGCTAAAGTCACCAACACATAGGCAGTGTTTGTGCTTCAGCACATTGCATTCCTCCCTTCTACAGAAGACTACTAAGCAGCACCTGTATTTTATACCCAGCTGAAAAAAGATTAAACCAGAAACATAATTTTCATACAGAAGAGACAGAAATTGTGTAGCTTCAAGGTGAACTTTCAAACTATGTAATATTAAACATTCTCTATGTCCAAAAATTGCTTTACAATTGGCTGCACACACTGCCTATGCTCAGAATACATACCAGCACTGTAGTATTTAATAAACTATGTTCGATGAGTGCCTCTTCATTTTCTGGCATACAAGCAAAACATTCACACTGCCCTGTTTCCTTCTAGAAACCTGTGGGGTATGCCCAGCCTCTGCCCTGGAGGGAGGCCTGCTGAGATAAGGAGAGTGCCTAACCTCCCAGCAGAACTCCCCTGGAAAGGCAACCACTTTTCAGTTATGGTAAGAAGAAGACAGACCCAGAATCCTCTTGGAGACCCTATGCAGATCCTTTGTAACCCAGTGGCCTTTACCCTCTGACACCCACTCCCTGTATCCCTATAAGATCTAGCCCTCTGCCTCTGTGAGAGCAGAGAGAGCTCGTCCTTGGCCTCCCCTTCGCGGGGTGCAGACTAATAAAGCTGCCCCATGCGGAACTGCTATACGAGTCTCCTCGTCTCTCTCCTCCTGGTCTGGCCTGGAGATTGCCCCGCAGAGCAAGAGCTGAAATCACGAGCTGAGAAGCACTAAAGAGCTGACAGCCTCTCTGCACAGGCACTCTGGCTATGGCTGAGGGAAGACACCGGGCCCCGGGAAGACGGTTCCTCACAGGACCATCTCTCTGGACTGGTCACAGCTTCCTGGGTCTGAGCTACAGACCCCACACCAGCCACCTCAGAAACCAAATCTAAATTTTTATCTTTATTCCAGTTCTACACTTACAACTACTGTAACCAACAATTCTAAGAATATTACATTTGTACCTTTGGAAAGAAATTATAGACTCTTGGTCCATTGACTAAGATTTCAGCTGTAAGCATAATAATGAAACCACCTACTAAATCCTGGCTATTTTGCCCCTCTAGATCTCTACAGACCTACGTTTCTGCTGTTGTACATGTCCAAAACTGCAGAACAACTCCATGTTTACATCCAGCTCTATTTCAACAGCAACCTAAACCAAGGCATTCTCTCCCTTGTTCTTATGGATTGGGCATAATTCTGGACACAAAAAACCTACAGAATCCTGAATGCAGATGAGGCTTAATTCCATTTAAATCCACAAAAGAAGAAGAAATAACATTCCACTTTTGGAAGACCAGCCATTCTTTCTAGCACTCAACAAGGACCCAGAAGCTCTTGGTTGAAAAGAATAAACTTGTTTGGTCTATCTACCAGTTACAGCTTCTTCTGGAGCACAAGCAGTCTCATCTCCCTGCATAAACTCCTCCTCCCCAGTTCAGGAAGAGCTGAAAAACACCAGTCCAACAAATTAAGATCAAGCAGAGCGTAACATTGTTACAGCAGCCAGCATGGGAGAGGAAACACCCATTATTTTCATAATTTATCTAGGGAGCATTTACTACAAATTATGTAAACAAAACTTTCAGCAGGAACTGCAATGCACTTACCCATTTACAGATAAGTGCTCCAGTACCATACCACTTCTGACTCTTACCCCTCTTGCCCAAATAATTGAAATTCTTTTTCCGTGCACCACTTTCCCAGTAGCAGGGTAAGCGTTCCCACCTCAGAGCAGACTGTAGATCAGAGCCTGGGACACTCTAGGTTGTGGGAGACAAACTCATCCACTTTAGACCAACCACAAAACCAAACTACATGCCTTACCTTCCTGGCAAGAAACTACTAAACATTTTGCCAACTGGAACTATGACAAACAAATTATACAATATTCCATGTATTCTGATCACTAAAAATTCAATGAGAACAACTGCAAATGTTTATGTAATAGTTCAGGGACACTAACTGGTAGCTACTTTATTAAGTTAGTGTAGAAAAGCTCTTGGGCAATTTGAAGCGTGGTATCAAAGATGAAAATAATCCTCTCCCTTCATACAGAAAATTTCTGACCCCAGCTCTAGCAGAGAATGCAAGGTTTCAAATTCTTACTGGAAATGTGAGTGTTCTTTCAGTCTAGTCTCACATGTTTAAACCTAGACTATGAATTAAAGTTAAAAGTCATGGCTCTCTCCTCTGTAGGCCCTAGTAACTTAAAAGGGCTTCTGTTCATTTTTTTATGATCCTATTGAGACATGCCTGATGCTTCCCACACTTGCAAAGAAAAGAGACATTCAACCTGGCACTCCTGGACTCTACTCCAGAAGGTAAGTCTGCTCAGGTCCTTTCAGGCCCTTGAATATAGCTCCACAAGCACTGAGCAGTGAACAGCTCACCAAGATGCTTACCTGCTCCTCTCTTTTCTGTTTCCGAAGCTGGATTCCTTCCTCCTCTCTTCTCCTGCGCATTTCTTGGGGATTAAGCGCGTTATTCTTGTAGCTTTTCATTCTGAAGTTATCTTTACCCGGGCTTGCCATGTTGTCTATTGAAAAAATACAAAATTACTCCAAAAGACCAAACCTGCCATCTCTTGTATTATGAAAATATCTACAGCAGCCGCTATATATTCCTGCATCTATTTGCAATACCCAGTTCACCAACAAAAATCTTTAACGCAGAAATCACAGAAAACCTGTGCCTAGATAGGCATTTCCAAACTGCAGATTGAACTACAGTTCATCTCAAGGATCAGATACATCATTAAAGCACATAAGCTACTGTAAAAAGAAACCATGCATCTTACAAGCAAACTGAAAAACAAAAAGCAAAGATATTACATTGTTAAATTTTGATACTGTCAGCAAGCAAACAAATTTTCTTCCTCCTCTCATAAAGATGACATTAAATGTATTATAAATAAGGACAAACCCGAGAAGAAAACCTGTCACAGTGACACACCACATCACCACAAAAACCTGCAGTAATTACTGCTTCATTTAATACCTTATGGCATTGTTTATTTACTTTCACTATCTCACAAACATAACAGAACCTAAGAGCTATGCTTTTCCTTCTAAACTGTGTGCAGGAAAATAATTTAAGGGTCAGTAGCACCCAGACAGGCATACTCTTTTTCATTTTAAACTAACAAAATTATTGTCTCGCTCCAATTACCAGCTCTTTTAATGGACTTAGAAGTTTAGAATCTGACTGTCACTTCAGGTATTTCAGTTGTGGGAAGATAAAAGTGATAGTTCATGATTCTGTCACCAGAATGATCAAGCTGAGTGGAAAAGGTTGTTAATAGCGTGGTACCTTTTTTTAAAGCTAGAACTGAAGCCTTCATCTGAGAAACAACTGTCAAAAACACGATTCAAAACTCTACACAAACTAGCACTTGTCTGGAATTCTTCTATAACGAGAAAACATGTAAACTACAGCTCCGGAGCTGTAGATTTGGGGTTTTTGTTTGTTTTGTTGGTTTCTTTTTTTTAATCAGCAGTACCAAGGACCACTAAGCATCAAGATGACTCCCCAAGGACTCAGCAGCCTGCTTCACAAGAACCTGAGTAAACTACTGACATCTCTGCATAACAACGCTAAGTGTGCCACTGTCTAAGGCAAATTTATAACAACAGTCATGTAACTTTATTTTCCCAACAATGCTACTGGCTTACCTAGTCCTAGAACACCATCCCTTTCTTAATCGTTCATGCCTTGCTAATTTAGTTGTGCCAATGAAACTGT
This sequence comes from Corvus kubaryi, assembly GCF_017639235.1. NCBI lineage: Eukaryota > Metazoa > Chordata > Aves > Passeriformes > Corvidae > Corvus > Corvus kubaryi. Next base: position 28,891,694 of record NW_024582091.1, on the reverse strand, counting down.
CAGGCCAAGAAATGAACAAGAGAAATGCACATTTAAAGTAACCCAGCCACCAGCTCTATGAAGAGTTACAGAAGGTCACCTGGAAGGAAGGTCTAAAACTGTTTTTAAAAAGAAAAGCTTAGAAATTTATAGCTTCATTCCCTCCGCAAGGCTTTTGATATAGACACCGTAAGGGCAAGAAGACTGGAAGTCCCTGGTTTCACACCTTCTGCATCTAGATCCAAGCAAGCCTGCACTTCTGTCCTACAAAACTACACCCGTTTTAACATCAAAGCCCTCCACCCATCATATCCTGCACTGCGCCCACTTGTTGTGCATAGTCTAAGACCTATTACACTAGTTTGTTTTTTTTTTCCTCCTTGTCTACACGAGGTTCCCTAAACACGGCGCCTCGCGGTACCTCCGCCCCCTCCCCGCCCGGCCGGACAATGCCCACAGGCTTCGCACCGGCCCAGCCCGCAAGGACTGACCAGTCCGAGATCGCCAGGACTGACTGACCTCTCAGCCCGAGAGGCCGGACAGCCACCCACCCACCTTGCCCGGCTACACACAGCGAGGAGCGACGCTCTTCACATACGTCCCCAGCAGAAGGGGTGGAAAGCTCCCTCCATCAGCAGCAGGGCAGGGAAGGCGGAGGAGGGCAGAGCCCTCTTGCCGGAGGAAGCGAACACTCCGCCCCAGCCCCCACCGAGCTGCCGTGCGGGCAATGCCCCGCCGGAGCCAGGGGCAGACCGGCCTGCGCCGGGGAGCCCGACTGCACCGGGCACCCCGCCCCACAAGCGGTGCAGCCTCTGCTGCCCCAACCCGCCGGCTCTCATCGCTTTTCCCTCCTTACCCATCGCGGCGGACATGCCCGGCGCCGTCCAAGCCCGAGATCCCCGCTCCGAAGCGCTCCGCACTGGCGGCAGACACCGATGCAAGATGGCGGACGCCGCCCCGCCGCGCGCCGCACTGGCCGGGGGGCGGGGCCCGCCGTTCCCAGCAGGCTCTGCGCGGCACGCACCCGCCGCGGCCCCGGGAACGGCGCTTCCCAGCGGGAAGTGCGCGCGGGGGCGGGGCGCGAGGCGCGAGGCGCGCTGGGCGGGAAGGGAGCGCCGGGAGGGGAGCTCGGTGCCCGCGGCGCCCCGATGGTGCTGTGCGACGTGTGCGGGCAGGCGCTGCCCTCCGAGGCGGCGGCCAGGCGGCACCTGCGTCGCCCGTGCCTGTGCCGCCGCCAGCCCCGCTGCCCGCTCTGCCCCGCCACCGCCGCGGGCTGCGACGAGCTCCGCCGGCACATCGAGATGGCCCACCCGGAGCCGGGCCCGCCGGGCTCCCGCCGGCCCGAGGCACCGCCCGAGTGCCCGTTCTGCGGGGAGGCGGCGGGACGGGAGCTGGAGGAGCACGTCAGGGCGCGGCACGGGCACCTGCTGGGCGCCCCGGGCGGAGGTGAGCGGCGGCGGGAGGCGGGGGGGATGCCGCCGCGGGCATCGGGGGTGGCTGCGGAGAACCGGCCGGCGATAAAGTTGGAGCAAAGGAAGTAGTTATGTATTTAGATACTGTATTTTATTTTAGGCGTGAATCAGAATTTTATTTTGACTAACTGGCCGAAGTTACTGGCCGTAGTTATTTCAGGAACTTAAATGTGGCATTTCTGCTAGTGAGTAATACGCCTGGAAGACTAGCGTTTGTGATGTAGCAAGCTATGCATACGGACTAAAACGATAATTAGGATGCAAAATGTGCCAGTGCAATCAACCGCACCGCATAATCTGTGATTAAAATGTTCTTATTAGCAAACCCACAACGCACCCATCCCATCCCGAGGTCGTTGCATTGAACACTTTACTTCCATGGGTGCAAATAATATAGAGGTTGAATAACTTACTTGCCTGCATGCCAGTTTCTACTTTAAAAGCAGTTGTTTTAAGAGTGTTTTGATTTTTTATGTATTTAGCATATTTCAGAAAACTAGCGTGTTTGCAGCGTTACCTTAAATGCCGCTGGTGAATTTAGATGATTATACCACGCAGTTTTCTTCCAACCAGCCATAAACACTGAGCTGGGACAAATGCCTTCCAGAAACTGCTAACACAGGATATCAATTCTTGTGTTTTGTGAACCGAGGAAGATGCAGATAAAATCTAGGGACTCAAGAGGAGAGCAGTAAAGATGGAGTCGGGCACTTGCCTGTGGTTCCCAGTGACAGGACAACAAGCAGCAGGCACAAATCAAAACTCGAGGAGTGCCATTTAAATGCAAGAACACTTCTTTTTCCTGTGAGAATGGTCAAACACTAGAATATGTTCTCTGGGGAGTTTGTGGAGAGTCTATACTTGGAACTGTAAAAAAAAAAAAATGACTGGGAAAAGTTGTGTGTAACTTACTCTATTTAATTTGGCCATTCTACCAGGGACTGGATGATCTCTAAAAATCCTTTTGAACTTTACCTATACTATGTGGTACCCTCAATAATAATACTAAAACTGCAGAAAGAGTGTTATTTGAGGAAATGCAGGAAGACCAGCAAAATAAGAATGGCAGCACTTTTTTTTCTTTCAGCCCACCAACTGCTCTGTTATTACGTGAATGTTAAATTTTTGTAAGCAAATGTTCTTCTGTTAGCAGAACTGTCTTTTTATTTATGGTTTGGTATTTCAGTCTAAGCATTTCTTGATACATACATTACCATAGCAAATTGTGATCTGTAAGCTAAATGGGGAAAAACTTAATTGAAAGAAGGAAAATATGTCTTAAAATTTTTGCATATTTAGATACCAATTCTTAAGTGGTTAGGAGAGTAACAGCTGTGTAGAATTTGCTGCCTTTAACTGGGGAATTTCAATGGCAACACAAACTTCATTACTGTGTATATGTCTTAGGGTGTATATCAATCAGGGGATGATTCTCACAAAAACCACAGGAATTGCATTAATCAAGAAACTGCATTTCTTTTTCAGACACAGGAAATGGTGAACAGCTATATGAATGTCCTATGTGTAGTCTTACCTGTACAAACATTCAGATTCTTGAAGAACACGTGGATTTACACTTAGAGGAACATAGCTTTTTAGAAGGTACATGAAAGGATACAGGCTTGATAATAATACTTGAAAGCTTTTGCAAATATTTGCAGGTTGTAGTATAGAATCTCACACAAAATTTAAAATAGATATTTCTGTATTTAAAAGGAACTGGACCCGTGTATAGTGAGGTTAACACAGTTAGGTCGTATCACTTGCCCAAGTGCTCAACTTAATTACTGTGCTAAAAGAAATCTTTGTCTATGTGTGGTTGTTAAGTAAATGAACTGCATGTTAGCCAAAAGAAAAACTTAGAGCAAAAAATGATTAAAAGACAGCAGCATTACATATTTGTTTTTCTAGCTCTATAGAAGGTTTACATAGATGGAGTTTACAATGGCATGTTCCACTGTGATGAGTTGACAATTGATAGCTTATGAAACCTTAATTTTTTTTCTCAATCCTTTTCTGCAAATAATTTGCTGATTCGTTAGTCATAGCGTTAAAGTAAAAAATCAAAATTGATTTTATTTTATAATATAGCTAACAGAATCCTAGCAATTCCCTATTCAGTTTTCTGATTGTGAATTTTTGTCACTTCCTTTTGAGACTGCTGGCAATGGTCCTAGAAGCTAACAAGTGTGGTAGTAAAGGAACTGTGACTTCTTGCTAACAGTGAAACACTGTAAACAAAAGCTGTCTTCTCAGTGCTAGAGGTACATGCAGTAATTGCTCCAGTAGCTGCATAAACTTTGTCCAAGTCAAGAGTCTGAGTCTTGGTAGAGTGAATGCAGTCAGTCCTGTTCAGTGTTCATTGCTAATAGCTCAAAATAACGTGGGGTGCATCTCCTGAAATTAATGCCCAGTCGTGTTTACATATGTCTGCTTAGAAAGGAATCTTGAAAAATTAAACAAATGATCCCTCAAAGCGTTACTAAGCTCCTGACCAAGTCCCCTCACTTTGGAATGTTACTCTGGGGTAGGCGGAAACATTAGAGATCTAGAACTGGCTCAGCGACTCCAAACTGAAGAAGATGAATGGCAGAGATCAGAAGAAGAGAAGCGAGAGAGGAAAGAATTTAAAAAGCTGCAGGTACGCTATTGTTTCTAAATGGTAAACTTGCAAACAGTTGTGCCTTTAGAAGCTGAGTATCTTGGAATTGTAATGTCCTGGAATGGCCTTACCAAATCAGACCTGTGCAAGTCACATAGTCTGTGTTGAGGTAATGGTGCAGGGGTGGGTTGGAAGCAAATTCAGTCTCATGGCAATGTTGATCCTGGCAGAGGTACTGGACATGACAGCCTTGAGCTACTTGGCTTTACTGTTTTGAGTGGTGCTGGTTCAGGATGGGGCTGGCTGCTCCCTGTGCTTGGTGTTCTGCTCTCCCAGCACACCTGCTGCCTGTGCACCACCCAGCTCTAGAGCTCTGCCTTGCAATGCAGCCTGGGGCATATTCCCTGCTAGAATGGCTGTCCTCTACCGGAATACCATCAGCTGCTCCCAGTCCTGCTTCCCTCTGTCTCCCATCTCACAGCCCTGGTAACTCACTTCCCACTCTCACTACCTCCTTGCCAGACTGCCTCTGTGCCAGTGGCTCTGCCAAAGAGGGAGGAGAGAGATGTACCTGCTCTTCCAGGTGTGGCTTTCCTAGTCCCACATTCATATTCAGGAATGAAGCTTGGTCTTCAGCTCTAAAATAATTGTAATTCTGAAGTTTTTATGTCTCACCATCTTTAAAAGGTACTGATAGTGATTTTGAGAAACTGCATGCACAAAAGACGAATTTTAAAAATGTGATTTAAATCATGCACATTCCCTCCCTAACAGAGACAGTATGGTTTGGATAATTCTGGTGGCTTCAAGCAGCAATTTCTGAGGAATATGGAAAGAGAAGTTGATAGAGGAAGGATGCAGCCCTTTGAATATCATAAGAGAAAAGCTGACATGATGGAAAGTTTGGCTTTTGGTATAGATGATGGGAAAACAAAGACCTCAGGTAAAGATGGTGAAATTATACAACTAAAACTGTACTTTCTAGACCTAGATTGTAGTGACCAAACCAGTCTTTAACAAAACATATAAATCATTGTTTAGTATTGGTTGTGTCCTAGCTCTAAACCTTATTTTCTGGCTCAATCTATATTGTAATAGTCCTAAACTAATAAGGAAATTAAGGCTTGGTATATTTTGATCTGTATTCTAACCTGAAGGCTGGTTTTTTGTTGGTATTTTTTTTAATGTAACCTTGGAACCAAGTTGTCTGGTTAAGGGCACAAGTGCAGTATGTATCAGAAGATGCAAATGTCTTATTACAAGCTGGTTGCCCTTGGCTCTATGCTTGTTTACTGATTAGCACTCATTGGTTCCTAATCCAGTGTAGCTGTTGAAATTTAAAGCAGCTTTTTTTCTTGTGTTTCTGTTAATTGTTAAACTGTGTAAGCTGGTTGCAAGTAAGCACAATGTTCATCTAATTACAAAGTCCAAGAGAGGACTTCAAGGAGTGGACATCTACTTGATGCATCTTCTTTTAAATGTTTTATGGTTGGTGCAAAAACACAGGGCAGGTGGATTTCTGCGTTCCTTTCAAAAAGCTCCCTTGTCTTTACTTTCCAAGACAGTTCAAAGGTCTTTTAGCCTACTGCTAGTGGTTCTGGCTTACAAAATATCCACTTGGTTCTTGACAGGTAAAATAAAATTTCTTCTGTCAAATGGATTACATGGAAATAACTCAAAGTTTTCATTCTTGGTAATGATTTAGATTTCAGAAAGGTTCTTAGAAAATAATTTGTGGTGACTATGGAATAATTCTCTTCACAACAACATGGCAATAAAGGGGCTTTGAGGATTTACATATATGAATTGGAGAGAGCATTCCCAAGCATATTCTTTCATGTAACAAAGGAGAGCTTGGAATATCCTGCAGGAGGATTATTTTAAAATATTTACAGTAATTCTCAAATTCAATTTTCAGTAATTTACAGTTCAATTCTCAAGAAGTGCAATTCTTTCCCCCCCCCCCTTAGTTTCTCCAAGAAAAATAATATGGGGGGAAATAAAAAATTTACATAGTATGCATAAGTATTGCCATGTTTTTAAGGAGTTGTTGTACTGGAGGTTGCAGGGGCGTAGGAACGCTTTATTGGTGACGTACTTTTTCTGTATCATTATAATAGTTCCTGTGACTATCACAGTTTATAATTTAGTCCAAGCTGTTTAATTTAAAATAATCGTTGTATAGCAATAGTTAAAAAATAGATTTAGTTTTGAAAGCTTCATAGTACATAAATTCATCAAAGTAAAGACCACTGAAATGAAATAGGTTCAGTTCTGTGACTTGGGTTCTAAATGTAGCATAGGGTCACATAGAAGTTTTAAAATAAATTGTATTAATCTATATCTGTTCCAAGTTGGGGAGGGACTCTTCTGGTGGATTCTATAGTTCATTTTACAGATAAACCTTTTATTTTGTCTTCCTTTAGGAGTAATTGAAGCATTGTGCAAGTACTATCAGAATGAGAGCAAAGATGTGAGACACGTGTGGCTGTCAGAAGGAGTAGATCACTTCCACTCATCTTTGGGTGACAGAGGCTGGGGTTGTGGTTATAGGAATTTCCAAATGCTCCTTTCCTCACTGTTGCAAAACAGCTTCTACAACGACTGCCTGAGAGGTATTAAACAAAATGTTTGTTCCACGTACCTTGGATGACAACCTGCTGACTGATGTTTTGCCTTTTCATTTACACAGCAAGTCTTACAAGGTCAATGGTACCTATTAAATGGTTGTTACACCACTGGAACTTAATATGAAAGAGTCAGAGGTGAATACTGGCAAGACATGATACGGTTAAAGTTTTACCTTTGGTCTTTTTGGTGCATCTTTGTAACATCAACTGCCTCTTATAAAAGAAACTGAATATTTTTAGTTAATACACTATTTCAATCCCTGTAACAACAATTCAAAAGCTTTTCTGTTCCAGGTACTACGCTAATTCCTAGTATACCAAAGATTCAGTCCATGATTGAAGATGCCTGGAGAGAAGGTTTTGATCCTCATGGGGCATCTCACTTCAACAACAGATTACATGGTTCCAAAGCATGGATAGGAGCATGTGAAATTTATTCACTGTTAACCAGTCTCAGGATAAAGTAAATATTGCTTCTTGTTGTTGTTGTTATTCTCAACAGCTGATTTAACTGCTGTACCTTTAAAGTTTAGAATTCCCAACTGTGTGATGACGAAGCCACCTTAGTGACTAAATTTAACTAATATATAAACAGATCGGATTTAATGCAGCATGAAGCTGTGTAACTACTTGTAGGTACATACAACTACTTACAGGACATACGTAAACTGAGTAACTGTTTAGATCATTGAGACTTGATGCTGAATTATGCCACATATGTGTAAATTAAAGCATTGATTAAAAACTTGATTTCTCTAAAAGTTTCTTCTCAAGAAGAATCTGAATTTCAGCTGTTTTCTATGGCTTTTAACTGGATTCTCTAGTGTACATGTATCACATACAAAACATGTGTCATTAATTTTTGCAAGTTTCACAAGTTCTTGTTAGATTGAATAGAGTAGTATTTACTTTGTTATGTAATAAATTTTCCAGTTGGGGACAGTACACGTTATGTTGCTTTGTAATTATGTGTCCCCTCCTCCTGTATTAAAAAGTAAAAAAGTAGTAGGGACCACTTGGTGCAGGAGGAAGGGACCCAGAGGTGAAAAAATTGATTTAACAAGCAACCTGCTTGAAATTATATTGTTGTTTTCATTCTCAATGTTTTGCAGGTGCCAAATCATTGACTTTCACAAACCCACTGGCCCTATGGGTACACACCCTCGTTTGTTCGAGTGGATTTTGCATTACTATTCTACAGATAATGAAGGTGGTGCAAAGGTGGTGTGTACTTCCAAGCCACCTATCTACTTGCAACATCAAGGTCAGTGTCACAATATGCTGGTTTCTTAGTATTCTCTATCCCTCTTTATATGTACTGCAGTTCAGAGCACCATTTTTTAGTTCTTCATTGAATTGAAGGCATGACTTTATTTCCTGTAATTTTCCTATTTAGTAAGAGCAACATTAAAGTTTGTGTTTTTGTTGGATGGAAGAGCTGAATGTGATTGGGATCTCAGCTTTTTGACATGTACTCTTATAACTATCTTCTTAAAATTTGAGTAATGCCTTCCTTGATCTGAAAATCAGTCGTATGTTATAAGGAAGTAAATGGGATTTATGTGTTTTTAAAGTACTGAAACTTTTTTTTGGTATTAGGTCATAGTCGTACTGTTGTTGGAATAGAAGAGAAGAAGAACAAAAGCTTATGTTTGCTACTGTTTGACCCGGGATGTTCTTCCCAAGAAATGCAGAAACTGCTGAAACAAAACAGTGATGGAACTGGTCTCAAACTACTTCGGAAATTTGTGGGTAGCCTAAAAGAAAAGCAATACCAGATAGTGGCTGTAGATGGGGTGCTCTCTTTGGAAGAGAAAGCTGTAAGTATCTCAGAGAACAGTTTGTGTTTGTGAAAATTTAAGACCATCTGCATCTCTTCTTTGAATGCATATGCATATATGGTTGCATGGTGGATTTTTTGCATCTCTTCACTTTCCTTGTTCTCTTTCTCTCCTGCTTTCTGCTTATATAATCCCAGGATATCAAAACCAAAAACATTTTGCATATAAATGGATGCCACCTTGATACAACAGACAAAGATTCTAAGTCTTGTATGAAGCTTTCAGCTGTTTGCAGGTGTAAATTAGGCTTTTTTAAACTTTTCATTTTTTTACAAGGTATTCTCCTAAATAACTGACTGTGAGCATGTATGTTATTTACAAACACTCATAGTGCAAAATTACGTTCAGAGGTTTGAGCTGTTGAAATTTTTATAAACCTTATCCATGTGTTTGACTTGGGCATTTTACCTTTTTTAAGACCTTAGAAGTTTTCAGCTGAGTGCCAGATATGGTTTTTGTTTCTGAAGCTTTTTTCTTTCCTACACTAACAAATTGATTCTGAGGACCCATGTTCCAATTCTGTGGTGTCTTATCAGCACTGTTCAGCATGTTCAAGCTTCAGGACACACTTTTATTTAGACTATGAAATAACTGGCAACTGAATCACTAGCTCAGCTATATTTAATGTGTATGTTGAAATGAGGTATTGTATGAAGTGTTTTCTGGTCCTGAACATGTCAGAAATATCAGTGAAACATGGGCATCCTCTCCTCCTACTGGAAAAAGCCTTAAAATTCATGAGTCAGTGTTGTTTGGGATTTCACGGGGGTGGGTGGTGTTCAATTTTTTTTTGTTTGCCACTTTATTTTTTTTCTTTTCAAAGATTTGATTTATATTTAAAAATACCAGTTGTTTAGTGTTGTCTTGGAAGCTCCCATTTAATTAAGATGAAATGTAACCCCTTATACTCGTTAAGATTGCTAAACTACTAATTTGGAAGAAGCTCTTTAAAGTGCCGGTTTTGTTAATTAAAGTACTTTTCCTCTCTCCCCACCTGTTTTTAGGCTCGCTGCTGTGCTTCTCAGGTCTTAACATCAGAGAAGATACCTTAAAGGATACCTTTGTAACCTGCTTTTGGAACTTGCTGGGTGCAAAACATTAAACTGCTGGACTGTGGACCCTAACTCAACAATTTTTAGACTTACTTAAACTATGTCCCCAAAAATGCTTGGGAGCTCTGAGGAAGGACAACACTGGAGTAAACCTGTAGTTTTTGTGTTCAGTCAAAACTCTGGCATCCTGATACAACTGTAACTCTGAAGTATTGTGTTCCTTGTCTTACTAGAAAATGTGTTATTTTCTTAGTTGCTTAAATTAGCAACACCTACTGTCTTGTAGCAAGTTATGCACTGTTGTCAGTGAGCAGTGGATAAAGATACTATGGAGCTACTTAATTGGAGTTCCTGGTCATGGTTTACCTCTGTGAGTGTGTTTGTGCTGCCACTGTGACCAGTCTTCTGTTTCTTCACAATTCAGTGTGTTCCACCAGGGATTAGTTTACTAGTGAACTTCTTGTCAGTTAGCTGGCTTCTCTAGATGTATCACTTTTAAACATGAACACGTGTGCTTAGGAGGTGGATCAGTGTTGGCATTGGCTAAGAGCTCTAAGAAAGCGGTGTCCAGAATAGAGTGTGTGTGCTTTAGGTGGTGTGCAAGACAATCCTTTGGGGTAGAGGAAGAAAATACTCCTTTTGTACCATGAATGAATAAAATTAATATATTTTTTAAAAGTGTTTATTCCATCTTCATCCTTTTTAAAAAATTTCTACTTTTTGTATGTTTTATAATGTAAATCCCAAAAGGACATTCGGACTGCCTTTTGACTAGTGGCTCTGTTGCGCAGGGTTAATGCCATTTAAGAGACTGGAGCTGTCTGCTGAAACAAGTATCTTGGGCGTTTGAGGCACTTTACTGTACCTAGAACATGCTGCTCTAGTTGAATATAAGAGCCCTGCCCCTCCAGGAGGGTAGCTGGAGGCTGGGAGGGATGGTGGAGAGTGTTGCAGGTAGCACAGGCTATCTTTGCTTTAGCAGCTGTATCATGCCAGAGCATCCAGTTATTGTAACTGGAGCTTAGATACATCCCTTTCATTTAGACTCTTCTATGCTGACACCTAAATACAAGTGTAAGAGCCTTACCAGTAACCTGTTTCTCTCATGTTTAATGTGCTCTGGCAATAAGAACTTGTCGTTTCTGGAAGTAGTGAAGCACATGGACATGTAAAGATATTACAACCCATAAATCACTGATTTTTTTTTTTTTTGAAGTATGCATGCAATTAAATAGTTATGCAAATACATTCAGCAGGTATGTAGAAGCCTTTGAGCTGTGAAAGGTTTAAATACTTTAGGACACTAGAGGGGCTCAGACTGGGGTCAGAGTTCCTGGGAATTGGGGGACTATCAGCTCCCTTATTAGCCCTGGTCTGTAATGCATGTGAAATAGATGGAAGGAAAGAAAAGATGATATGCCAATAATGCAATCATAATTTGGATGTAAAATCCCAGGCTTTGCAGCATGCTTGAAATTTTACCCACAGCATCTTCATGTGGTAGGCACCATCCTCTGAATTTTAACAGAGCTCAGGCACCAACTATTCAAAACAGCCAGCATGTTCAAAACTAAATTCACTCTGGTCATGGTGCAGCGTTGCAACTCACTCTTGCCTTCCTCCGTGCCTTACAGTGCATGCATTGGACTGAGGCAGTTAAGAACAATATACCAGGAAGACTGTCAGCACCAGGATTTTAAATTACTGTAATTCTGTAAAAGTTTATGAATGGGATTTTATTCAATTATTAAGAATTAGTTTTCAGTCTAATCCAAAGTACATATGCAAATTTAAATACCCCGCCTAAATTTTTTCCACCAAAAAAACCCTTCTCTCTGTTCACTTCAGCAAAGTAACACACACATAGAGCCAAGCTTACTTTCAGTCAAATTCCCTTTTATTTCACAGATGTTAACTGCTAACAAAGCTAAAACAAATCTGCAGTTCAGATTGAATCACTAAAACTTCTTCCAAATACCTGGAGGAACAGACTTTATGCAATTTTTTGTCACTTCAACCCTTATTATTTCCTCTGCTTTGAACTATAACAGCAAAAACACATTTTCATGTTTTAACTTGTTTTACATAATTTTAACATTTTTTAAGCTTTCTCTGCATGAAAACCAATAAATGTTAGTGTGAAAACAGACTAGAAAATTTCATTATTCTAGCAATAAAATTCATGAGAAACTTTCTTTTGTATGTAGATGACTTATCAGTGATCCGCTTGGAAAATTTTCTGCTTACCACATTTGCACAGACTACACAGCATTCTTGGATTCAGTCCAAATTTAAAGAGATCCAATTCACTCGTTTTATGAAAAAGCGCCAGTTTTAAACATAGCTAGAAATGGAAAGCAGCCTTAGGAATTAAATGGGGCTTTATGCAGCTGAGTAAGACATACCAGAAATAAATAAAGTTCAGTGCTGAAGAGCATTTTAAAGTATCCTAGCAATTACACAGGCAGCTGGATGTAGTAACTATGAAGCTTTCAATCCAACTCTATCTTTGGAAAAGACACTATTTAATATCACATTAGCTCGTTACGTTTTTAATGTATTTGGTAACTGCTGGAGCACAGATCCTGCTTATTGCTTTGAAACATACAACATTATCATTGAGACCTAGATGCTTATCTAGAGTTCTTAGTAGCCAAAATTTAAAAGATCAAAGGGAGGACAGTAGGAACAAAGGCACATGGTTAATTTATAAAAGTATTTACAGGGTACTTGAACGCTTATTTCTATCTACTAGAAATTCATTCATCTTGAATAAAAAAAAAAGAAAAAAAACAGGTTAAAGGAGTTCATCCTAAACAGATATTCTCAAGCAGCATGAGCAGAGAAACTTACACACCATTAACTTATTTCAGTAATTAAACTTCTCATTTTGAATATGGAATTTTCAAATACTAAAATTAATAAATGTGTTATTCCTCTAAGCAATGTGACACTTTAGTGCAACCCTCTTCAAAGACTGAAGCTGGCACAGTTAAGGCAGTCTACTAACAGTGTTTAAAATTCAGCACACAGTGTTTAATCATTGAGGTGCCTGTCTCTATTTGGAAAGCTGTCTCTTGACACCATCATCCTTCCAGCGCTGCAGTTTCAAACACAGCATGTTTAAACAGCGCAGTTCTTGCAGTGTTTGGGCTTTTTGGAGGTGGTAAGGGAGGAGTCTAACATCTGTTAGCTCCAGAAGCAACTCTGCAGGATGGGTAACATCCCCAAGTTGATGTGTAGCTTTACTGCATTCTGTGCTAACCTTCACAGGCTGCCAACAAGATGCTTCCAAAACTACACCAGTTACATTCAAACCTATAAAGCACTCTATAAACCCTGGTGCTGTAATGTGCACTCCACTCATAGTGTTTCCACACAGTCTGCTGCCAAAAGCAAACTGATCTTCCTAGGATGGGTTTTGATTTTTCGTAGAAGTTCATTGATGCAGACATTCAAAAAAACCCAAACCGTCGCTGAACGAATCAACCGAACTTCAAGAGGACTTAACACTAGTATTTTTCCCCTACTGACTTGAACTTGCCATTTTGAAAATATTATTCATGACTATGGCAAAAAATTTTACTCTAATTGTATAGAAATGGTTTCCATTAAACTTTAATAAGGCTATCCAACAAAGGTGACTAGTGCTGTCTATCTACAGCTGATAAATTGGGGCACCAGAACTGACCTGAATTATTAAAAAATTCCACAGGAGGAAGAAACAAAAATAAGTAACTGCATAGTATGTGATCCCTTTTATTCACCAAAGCTGCCCATGTTTATCCCAGGTGGAAGACAGCAGAACAGCTGCTCAGCATTCAGATGCAGGTGTGTTTAGTGCTTGCTGTAACATCTTTCCATCTTGCATGTTGCCGCATCTCTTCAAAGGACAATTACAGAAGTGGGAAGGAAAAAAATGAGAGAAAATAGAAAAGTGTTTGCAGACAGATCAACATTTCTCAAATTTTTCATTTGAAATATTAAAGTAAATTTATTTATAGTGAAAGTCATCAGAAGACCATTCTCCTGGATTTAAAATATTTTGGTTTTTTCTTTGGAAAAAAAAAATTAAGAAAAAAGAAAAACAATACACATTACTAAAACCACAGATGCTGTGGCTTTCCTGCCTGCCCCTCTCTCCTTATGTATGTCCATACTGATGACAGAATCAGTTCAAGTAAGTCTAATCACTATCTAAATTAACAGGGTTGTAGTCAGGGTCATCCTCTTCATCCTCCAATTCTAAATCATCCATTTCTTGGAATAAAGATTCATCAACCTCCACATTGTTTCCAGCTGTAAGGAACAGAAAGATACTTTATTTTCATGCAACAAGGAAAACAGTAACAACAACAAAACACACAAGACTTTTTCATACTAGTTCTTCAATGTAGGTGGTTGCTAACTTACTTGGTTTTTTATACATCAGATATGGAAAAGTAAATGCCACATTTTATCTTTTCACAGCTAAAGTGAAGTTTTTTTTTCCCTTGCATCAAAACCTAATCAAGAGAAATGTTGTGCAGGAATTCACTGGGAACACAAAATTAACATTGACATTTACCAGAAGCAGAGATCCTTTCTCCCCAGGACAGTTGAAGTAGGAGCTCAGGACCTCACAGCTGGAATAATTACTGCTATCCCAGTGAGATAAATGCACAGGGTTCATAAAAAATCCCTTACACGCCATATGCTGACATACACACATTTGATTTCAGATTTTAATTTTACAAGCAAGATGAAGCTTTGCCTTCTTTCTCATTTTCTTCTGAAAGATGCTGCTGACCCAAGGATAAAACTTGAGGACTCCTACTATTTTATTTTTATTTATCAACAGTGACATCTTCTGGCCACCAAATAAAGGTTCTACGATTTCACTGGATTTCAAAGCACCTTTACAAGATAACGCCATTATCCTCTGAAAAACAGTAGTACATGCTACTGTAATATCAAAATAATGTTAGCAACCTGCTGCATCTATGATAGAATGCAGCCAGCAATAAGAATGGGAGTTTTTGTTCACCAGTAGCAACAGGATTACAAATTAATGTATTAATCCTGAATCATTTGGGCACAGAGCCCAAGTAGACATCTGTTCCTCCCTTGAGGCAGGCAAATGTACCATCAACAAACCATCTTCACTTTAGGTATTTTGGAGGAAGACAAGATTAAATTATTCCCTGTAAAAGAAACTAAACTTCCCCATTACTACCATTTCAAGTTCATACTCACTGACATTCATAAACTTTTTTTAAAATTGTTACTTGCAGAGAAGAATCTTGACTCTCTTTCACCTGTATTTTGTGCTACCATCATGCGGCTGCATTAAAGAACTCTCTTACCTCAAAACTCAGATATTTTAAACTAGGGTACTAAAAAGCAGTACAGCAAATTAAATAGGTATATTACTGTAAGTAGTTTTATATGCTTTATCTACAACTGGTTTTCCAAGTTTAACATTTTTCTGGCACAGGCTTACGAAATTTCCATCTGGCACCAGGTCAGTATTTTAGGTAAGGTAACAGGAACATATGCACAAACCGGGAAGAAGAACTGGGTTGCACAGAAGCAAATAGCATTTATTTTGACCCTGCAAGATGTTTACTATTGGTGTTGAGGTTCAGAGAGAAGGTGACAGAACTTTAAGACCTGTGCTTGAAATCTGGGGTGAGAAGGCTGGCTATTAGAAAAAAAAGAAAAAAACAAAAATCAGGGTTGTGTTGGGGTTTTCTGTTTTGTTTTTGCTTTTCTTTTTTTGGTTTTGCTTCCAGTCCATTCATTTGAATAGAAGCAATGGAAATAAGATCAACTCAACCACAAGGCTGCTAATAAATACACTTTATCATCTTGAAAAGGTTTTGTTTTTGAGAAAAGTTAAAATCACTTCTGGTCACTCTGCAAAACAGTACTTCTTAGAAAGTTCTTCCAATGTAAAAGTGATTCTGATGTAAGATGTTAAGTCAGAAAATTTTGCTTAGGAATTTTGACCTATTTTAAGCCACTGCCTTTCATTTGTGGAATAAAATAAAAATTTACCTTCCTCCAAGAACTGGATGTCAGAGGTGTCAAGGTTGTGATCCATTTCAAACAGCTGTTTACCTAGAAATAAAATAAAAAATAATACATAAGCAAGTACAGTTCTGAAACAATGATCAACCTAAGGCAACAAGAGTCAGCACATGTATTTTAGTCTTCTCAAATTAACCAATTCTAGCAGTCTTTTTTTTTTTTTTTAACTGCTCATTTCTGTAAGCTCCCCATTCTGGTTTTTTTTTTTTTTTAAAATTCAGCCAGGATTCATCCAAGCCAACAAGCTTCCTCCTCTTACATGTGAAATGGGTCACTGTAATGTTATTAAGACTTTAACAATGGGGGGGGTCAGAAAAATTTACACCCCACAGCCTGTGTTCAGTCCTTATTGCTTTAGTCTTCATCTTGCATTCCACAAGAAATCCTCTGTGGGAACTGGGAAAGGAATTAGCTCCTTCACATTTTCCATATATTGTCCCATTCAAAAAGCAACTTGGATCTACACGCAAATCACCAGCTCCTACACACACACACACAGAGCAGTGAAGGCAACATCACGGAAGACAAAGTGAAGCCTTTCTGACTGGGAGGGACAGGAAGAAAAGCTCAAGACTCTTTCCACATAAATCACCTGTCTTCCATCTACATTTGCATTGCTTATGTAAGCGTCCACAAACAAGACTGGTTGGAGTCCAAGGTAATCCTGGAATTACACTAATAACATCCAAGAATAAGCCTGGTTTTGGTTTTGGAAAGGGAAGCTTCTATAGACTACATCTGTATAGAGGAAAACAGACACCACATACTAACAATACTTTAAAGAACAGAAAAACCAGAAGCCTGATTTCTGTTACCTTATCATTGCAGATTCCCAAATGCATGCCCTTCAGAGAGGAATGAAGCATGTCCCCTGTCCTGTACAGCTTTTTATGAAACTTAATGCCATTAAAATTTCCATCTCTGCTAAATTTCATCAAAACTAGCCAGAAGTGAGGAGAAAACAGAACAGTGATGCACCATGACCACACTGGTTATGTTTTTTCCAGGTAATCAAGTTAAAAAGTAGATCCAGCATCACAGGAGAACCAATTCAAAGCTAAGCCATGCAGACTATGGAGCAGGATGCCAAGACCTATCATCTGTGTAAAAATTACTCGTCATTATCGTCTGGTACCACTGCAGACACTTCATGACCAGTGTTAAAACATACCACTTAGCTTATTTTTGCCTGCCTGTTCTTCTTCTTTCATCTTTTTCCGTTTTATTTCTAGGAGCTCTGCATCAAACTTGGCTTTCCAATTAAGGAAATTCTCAATGGTAACAGGAGTGCCATGAAAACGTTGCTGAAAGAACAGAAAACAAGGCTGCAAACACAACTTGCAAAGCTACAGGTGAAGATGAGCATTCTCTTAATTATTTAAATTACAACAGTCCAGAAGCACTGCTTGCTGTGAAGTATGCTGAGAAATTAATCCTAATCCTGAGAATATACAAAGAACACATTCTTAAGGTTTTTGCCATGGGACTCTCCCTTCAGGGAACTATTCTGAGGTGTAAACTCTCATGGAAGAACCCTGCGTACTCCTTTTGGACCCAAAGTGCAGTAGTTCACAGCTCCCCACTAATACAGGTTTTATCAATAAGTAGGCAGCACTTCTTATCAACCCTTAAGTGCAATCTACACTGAAATACTGCCCATTAAAATACATTAACCCTTTTACCTTGTTGAAACATGAAAAAAAGGATTATTTTTTCTCAGATTTTTTTTGCCATTTTCAGAAATACAGAACCTTCCAAGTCCCATCACCCTCCAGCTATTTCTCAGGAAGTGAGTGAAGACTCATTAGTTGGCCTTATGACAGCACAATCCACAAATGGTAAAACTATTCTACAGGAGGGCAGACCAGTCTTGAAGACTGGTCCCACTGCTTCCACCCTATCCACTCAGTCTACCAAGGAACACAGTCTTCCTCAAACCATGGAGGCCGTGTGCAGCATGACATATTCCAGCCTTTTTTGCTCCCCATTCCTTTCTGCCAACAAAAAACTGTCTACAGCAAATCTGATTTTGTGTGGGAAAAATCCCTGCCTTAGGATGTAATGCTAGAGGGGACTGTGAACATGCAGTTAGACTCTAAAAAGACTGCTTTAGAAAAAAGGAAAAAAATAACTTAAATGCATTAAACAATCTTCTTAAGTTTCAATTATATAATCTTTGGCATAGCTGTTCCTTTCCCACTGCAGCTACGAACTGCTACTTCATCAAGCCAACGCATTTTAAAGAAGCGGAGAGTCTTTTTTAGTTGAAAACATTATTTTACATACTTTCTCTTCTTCTTCTGCCTCTCTTTCTTTCTGTTTCTTCTCCTCTTCTCTTCGTGTTTTTATTTGATCCACTATTTCATTTAATTTCTCCTGTACTGCTGAGACTAGAGTGAAGATCATTACCATTCCTAAATTTTCTTCTGCCTACAACACAAAGAAGGCAACTTTAAACACAAGAACTTCAAACCTTCAGCAACCAAATGCATAAATACGTTTAGAAAGCAGGATATTGTGCAAATGCAGAGGCACAGCTGACACACTGCACCAGTCACAAAAGCTCACTGTAAAATTCAAATTCAGCTGGCCAGTTAATCCAGTTAGTTATTCCCAAGTGGGTGTGCAGCAAAACACAAAGACGAACGTCTGTGTTCAGGTTATCAGCACATTACAGACATCTTCTGAAAGGCTTTCTCATGAATAAAACAAAACCTACAGTAGAAACACAACTCTAAAATTTGAATATCATAAATCCTAAGAGACAAGTCACTCAGAACCTTTCTTCTCCTGAAGTAGTTTATTCCTTAATAATATTACATGCTCCTTTTAAGTGAGTTTCCCAGGAAAACCAAAAAAACATCAGCTGATGGAAGGAAGGTTATATGAAGTAAACTGAAAATGAAAAAATGCCCACTGAACATATTATGGCAATTTCAAGGCAGTGAGGACTTGTCAGGAATTCCTGAAACCAAAGAAGTGCTTCCTTCTTTCCTTCACAATGCACTCTCATTGATGCCAAAGGCTGATGAGATCCACCCCACCCCCCAAACAGTTATGTTATTAAAAAGAATCAATGTGACATTTTTTAATATTTCCAAACAAAACTGACGTGGCTTATTTTCATAAATATATATGAAATATATATACAGTGAAACAAATTCACGTTAAGCTAGAAGTGGAAAAGAGGGGAAGCCCTAGTGCACTTCCATTTCATTATTCTATGTTACTGAATACACTGAATTAGCCCTATATCTTACCTCATTAACATAATCTACCACAATAATGTCATTCACCAAACTCAAACCTCAAAGTCAATCCCTATGGTACGGAACAGGTTTCAGGTCAGTAGCAGACACCTCAGAGAACAACTGATTTGAGAGAGAAATTCCAGCCAAAGCGCAAAGTGGTATCAAGCTGTACGAAGATATTCCATTTTCCTTACCTGCTGCTCTAGCAGTTTTATTATGTTCATGACATCATTATCGTCAAGATTCTCCTGTGAGACAATTTCATACAGTGGAGTTTCATCAGGGTATTTTTCTCTATAGGTAAATTTAAGGGTTGTTTGGACAGCTACAAGATAAAAAACCACATATTCTTATGGTGATAACTGTATAACTTTAATTGTGTATTTTTCTACTGCATCAACAGCCTAAAGATTGTAGAATATAAAATATTCTTGCCTTTAAGGAACAGTCTTCTTACACAGATGTTAAAACAATATGAACAGATTTAAACATAACCCAAGAGTTCAAAGAAATTAAGACGATGAAGTTTACACTTGCACAAGCTATTAAAACCTACTCATGTCTGAAAGGTCTTTAGTAAGACTGAAAAACCTTCTGCTGTATGACGGGTACTACAGCAGTAATCTCCCTCCCTCATATTCTACTCAAAGCTGGAAAACAGGGAAGAGTCCTAACAACAGAACTAGAGAAAATCTCAGCATATTAACACTTCAAATTCTGTGTACCTCGTTGGAGTATCAACCTCCGTGTTGGGTTCCAGGGCTCCACACTGTGGACACAGACACTATGTCCAGTAGAAGTTATTAAGGAGAGAACTGCCTAAGAAAAATGCATTCAATCTGAAGCTGCCCAGAGCCAGGGTAACATGGAAACAGGGCAAAAAAGAATCAAGTTCTTTTACACATCCTCCCAGAACACCAGGGAGAAGCTTTCCTTTAGTTCCAGACTCACTGTTCTCAGCAGCACAGCAGTCTCTTCAACACAGACACCTGCTCTAAGCAGGACTTACTCCTTTAAAACGAAACAAGACAGTGCCAGTTTATTCCTTCTGTTATAGTATCCAGAATAGCAGCTTTTGAACTTGCTTGGAGCAAGGCTTGCTTACAATGTGCCCATGCAATTGTTGGTACTTAACAAATACACAGGGACTTGGGACCCACAGCCTTCTGCTCTGGAACTGTTCCTTAAGAGCTGCACAATCACAGCACACAGACTCAACTCTCCCACGTGGCTGGCACAGTTGCCAGAAAAAAAATTCCCCCACAACATATCTGTAAGCCACTACAAGGATGATGACAACCCATACTTTTTGAAGCTATGCTACAAAGCCTTTGCGATTCAGCAGAAAGCAGTCCTATAGTGAGAGAGCATAACATTTCTGCAAACTGAACAAGGATCATCCAAATCCTTGAACTGTATTTGCTAAGGAATGTTTGCTGTATCAGGCCCCTACAAGGGTTTAAGTGGAGGCATACATAGCTGTTGCTGTTAGAATTAGGTTTGAACATATACAGAAGTTTCTGAGTAAGACCTGACCAACTTACTTTCATCATTTTCTCCAGCTTCAGATGTCACAGTGATTGTGAAAGTTGTTGGCTTTTCCGACAATACTGTTCAAAGGAAAACAGCAAAAGTTAGGGAGAGAGTCCTTAAATCAGACAATTACTTCTTCACATCACTAAAACTGAACTTCTCAAGGACTGATGAAGAAAATAAGCTCTTGATACAGTATTTAGGGCCTTTTTAACATATTAATATAACACTTTTCAATTAACAGCTATTTTCCATATGATGTGATGCCTGGAGTGCTCGTTGAATGAGACCACCTATCATCAAACAATACCAAAAAATTTCACTTTTGGAAAAATTTTTGGAACTTTCACTGTTCCAGAAAGTGCAAATCAAATCAAACTACTTCTGGTAGCACAGTGACTGTGTGCAGGAAACTACCAAAGCTAATTTGCTTTACTGTGCTAGATGTGTCTGATGAGCATCCAGTGCACTCTTGACTCTGGACTATTTTTACAGTATGCCTGCACCTATATTTAAGACAGCTTAATGTAAGAAATGCGACTAACCAAGCAATGTACTAGAAAGAAAGTGTGTGATTAGGCAGCTAGAAGACAGACACCAACGCAGCTGTTACAGACAACACAACATAGCAAGAGCAATCACCTGTGTTTCACAGGCTAAAAACCTCACTGCACAATTGTGAGCTGCAGACCATATCCCCATCTAAGGAGTGGTCTGCATTACTGTTATAACCTATGCCCAAATTAGTGTACATGCTCTCCAAATATCAACTGAATTCTGCCTAATTGCTAATGTACTACTACTTCATTCTTCCCTCTTCTCTTGGACATAAAAACCTTAAATGAGTGAACAATAACTCTGAGTAAGCATCAGAGTAGAGTATGAAAGAATATTACTTCCGTATCAGTATCAGATATCCAGCATCCCCCGCTACCAGAGACCATCAATTCATATACCTTTAAGTAATCTTTAACATAAAACTGGAAACCTGAAAAGATTTTCAGGTAGAAGCAATGGGCAATGGTACTTGGCAAATGTCTGTGTGGTGAAGTTACTGCCAAGTAAGATACTGTGGAACTCTAGGCAGGGTAGATACTGTGCAGGGAGGAAACAGAAAATGCCCCGATTTTTCCAGTTAATATTCTTTGGATACCGAATGCCAAAAATCATGTTGGATTCACCGGCATGGTAGATAATCTTGATTATTTGATGGTAAATTAAAAAGCCTGAAAAACTGATGAACCAATGTATCCACAACACCAAAGTTTCAGCAATATAACATGCTGCACCAGGGAATTAAAGCTTGCCTTTTTTCCACCTGCAATGGAATAAGGCAGGTAGTGGCAATACATTTACGGAGGAAACAGCACCTTTAAGCACCCCAAAACGTCCCGTGCCTTATGGTCGCGACAGGCTTGCTCCCAGAAAGGAAAACCGGTCGGCACACAAGCCAGTTCCGCGATTCCCACCTAGGGCCGCATCTTCTGAAAGGCTTCTCCGAAGAGCATCCTTCCAGCACACGGGACCGGCTGCCCACGCCGGGCTGGCTGCCGTGCCACGACGCTAAACGCGGCAGCGCCCTCGCACCGGGCCACAAGCGCCATCAAGCGCTCTGCTCTTCCCGGCCAGGGAAAGCGAACCAGCATCCCGAGCACCCACCCAAGCCGCGCGGCTCCGAACCCCGCGGGGCCGGCGGCAGCCCCGGCGCGGCCTCCCGCTCCCCCCCCGCAGGCCGGCTGCGAGCGCGGCCCCGCACCCGTGAACGAGTCCGGGTAGATGGACTCCAGCGCCTCCAGCTCGTTGCGCTGCTCCTCGCTGTAGTCGGTCATCGTGGCCCGCCGCCCACGGCCATGGGCCGACCGCACCGCGACGCCGCCGCCCCCTCCTCCCGTCACCGCCCGCGCCTGCGTTCTCCCGGCGCCGTCCCGGCCCTTCCTAGCATGCCTCGCGCTCGCGATAGGCGGGGATACCGCCCATGGGCTGCGCTGGGCTGGACTGCGCTGCGCTGGGCTGCACCGGCGGACGGAGGGAGAGAGGGAGGCGGTGCAGCTGCCGGCGCGGGAGCGCGGGCGGGCGTGCGGAGCTGGCTTGCCTCGTCGCCGGTCGTTTTCACAATCGCGGTGCCCGCTGCTCAGTTAATTCCAGCACTCGCTGCCTGGCGCTAAGCTCCGGGCAGGACGGACCGTAGCGATCCTGCTGCCATTCCCTACGCTGCTTCCGCGCTCCTCCCGGGAGCGGCGGCCTTGGCAGAGCTGAGGTTGGCAGTCCCTGTGTTACACAGACTAGGGATGGTATGGTTCACCCTTGGACGTTCTTCCCCTGAAAATTTACAGGCATCAGCAAACGGAAGAGGATTCAAACCCGGTGCTATAGGTATTGCGTACGGGTGCCGTGAAGGCAACTGAATGCCATTTCTGCCAGAAATTGGAGATTTATTTGATGCAGCTGGTGATTTGCAGCTTGAGGTTAAACAGCACCTGCAAACTCGCCCGGAAGCCTTCACCGTGATTCCAGAAGTCCCGTCACATCGGCGGCATCACCATGATGCATGTGCAGAACAGGAGTCGTCAAGGCTGACGATATTGGGAGCTACCTTGCTTTGGGGGTTACCTGCAAGGGTGAATTTAAGACTGTCGAGGGTTAAACAACAGCAGACCCTGATGGGTACTTGGTACGCAGAGTAGTTTTAAGGTGCATCAGGTTCCTGGCCCCATGGCTGGCATTTTTCCCACAGATACGTATTATAAGCCCAGGGTTTCCAGAAAACTTTTACCATGGACATAAAAAGAATAATTTTCAAGTGAGCAAACTGGAATTCTAAGTTGATTCTTAGGTAAGATGACTCATTTTAGCAAGCACGGTTTGACTCTTCAACTGTACCGACTCATAGATTTGTCTGTAATCACGAATTCATTTGAAAGCTGCGCCTTCACTACCAATCCATTACATGCTTCAAAGAGCAGAGGAGTAAAGGGAAATACACCAAATCACTTAAAATACTACAGCTGTAGTACTATGGATTAATTTATGCTAACAGCGTGATAGTCTCTTAGTCTATTGGCAGGCTGACTTCACAGTAACAGATACAGTTAGTATTTCCACTCAGTATTTTGAATTATATACTATTAAGAAAAATACAGGGCAAATAATAACGAGGACAAAATCAGAAACCATGAAGCTTAATTTAAAAATTAGGTGTACAAGAAATTAAAATAATTTTACGGCTCACTCTTAACTACAAATATTGCATCATTTTATAATAGTACTGTAAAACAATAGAAGAAATTGAAAGAATTCACATAGACTAAAGACAGCAGTTTTTTGTCATTTGGATCCAGAAATCAGCATAGGGGTTTTTTATCAAAGCTTTCAGGTACACAAATCAGTTGCATGTGTTCCAGATTACAGTGTTCCCTCTTAAATAAAAAAACACAAATATTTTTTAAAATTAAATCAGAAGTTGTGTTACTACTAGAGGTACTTTTTTTCCTAAGGACTTCACATAAACAGTGCAGTTCCATTACCGTTTATTAGGTTTGCATGGCCAGATTTTGGTAGCAGGGGCACTACAAGGGTGCCTTCTGGAAGAAGCTGCCAGAAGCTTCCCCTGTGTCCTGCAGAGCCAGTGCCAGCCAGCTCCAAGACAGACCCACCAGTGGCCAAGACTGAGCACCATCAGCAATGGTGGCAGCACATCTGGGATAATAGATTTAAGAAGAGAGGAAAAGAGCCTGAGCAATAGAAACTGCAGTCAGAGTGAGAATGTGTGAGAGCAACAGCTCTGCAGACACCAAGTTTGGTGAAGGAGGTGCTGCAGGCTCTGGAGCAGAGATTCCCCTGCACCCCGTGGTGCGAGCCATGGAGGTACCTGGTGGAACAGATCCACCTGGAGCCCATGCTGAAGCAGATGGATGGCTGTAGGAGACTGTGACCCCACTGGGGGCCTGTGCTGGAGCAGACTCTTGGCAAGACCTGTGGGCAGAGGAGCCCACACAGAAACAGGTTTGCTGGCAGGACTTGTGGCCCAGCAGGGGACCTACCCTTGAACAGGTGGGTCCTGAAGGGCTGCACCCCATGGAAGGGGCCCACACTGGAGCAGTTCATAAAGAACTACAGCTTCTGGAAAGGACCCACACTGGAGAAGTCGGTGGAGGGCTGTCTCCTGGAAGGAGGTACCCCATGCTGGAACAGGGGGAGAGTGTGAGGAGCCCTCCCTCCAAGGAGGAAGGAGCAGTAAAGACAATGTGTGATGAACTGACTGCAACCCCCATTCACTCACACAGCCCCTTGTGTCACTGGAGGAGACGAGAGAAAATTTGTGAGTGGAACTAAGCCCAGGAAGGAGAAAGGTGGTGGGGAAAGGTACTTTAAGATTTGGGTTTGGTTCTCATTATCCCCCTCTGATTTCATTGGTAATAAAGTAATTTCTCCAAGTGGAGTCTGTTTTGCCCTTGACAGTAATTGCTGATCTCTCCCTATCCTTCTATTCTCTCTCCCCTATCCAGATGAAGAGAGGAATGACAGAGCAGCTCTGGCTCCTGCATTTTCTAGTGAAATGTACTAAATAATTATATTTTTCCATTTCAAGCACCTGGGGTAATTTATTAGTAACAGATAGCATCCTATCATGTAGCATATGGCTCTGGAGCCCACATGTATACATGTACATAGCAAGGCAACACAGGAAAGATTAAAAAAATTACGGTATGCATTTCCCTCCACCTTAGAGTTAGAAACATCTGTGTGTTAGGAGATGAGTATATCCCATCATACCAAACTGATTTAACAGAAAAACATCATTAAGCCTTCTTTCACAAAATTCAGTAGTTTTTAGTCACAGTAATATTCATGGACCCAGTATATGTATAAATTACAAGTTTACAGAGGCAAAGCAAACTCTTCTGCACAGACTGAGATTTTTCCCACCCTCATTTGCTATTTGTACAGAAGGCAAACACACAAACACCTTAGAGATTTTGAAATATTTCCAGAAAGGAAACTGACCTTGCTATTGCTTTCAGCCAGAAAACAATTCAACTCAGCTTGCCATATGTCAAGTGTTTGTTCATGCAGCTGCTATATGTTATACACCTCCACCATGTGCCTCAGTGGGGATTTTAATCTCTTTATCAGAATTGAAAGTTCTCTCATCATTGTATCTAAATTCAGCCTTTGAAGATAAAAATGCCCCACGTGTTTCCTATGTGCTACTGTAGCCCCAGACTTAACCAGTAGTTAGCTCAGTGTAGTTTACTTATATGATACAAAAAAAAGTGGAAGAGGAGAAATAAGTCATTTTTGCTAGCTGTCACTAAGGAAAAGCTGGATAGCTGCCCTTGCTCTATACAGAATGGACCAATTCATAGAATCCAATCAAGGTCTACCTATTAAAGATCCTTTTAACAGAAAAAAAAAAAACCATAAAAAAGCATCTGCAAATAACTTTCTCAGTACATACTTATCCTTTAGCACAACTATTAGAAAGCAGAGAGCTGAAGCTTGAAATAGCCCACCCTAATCTAGGCATAGATCACAATATCCCACAGGAGTCAAAATGCCACCAGTAAAGGCATCTCTAAGCATGTGCTAAAGGGCTACATTAACAAGATGCACTTGCTCACATACTTTCTATATCAATGTAATACTGTATTGGAAAGTTCCAGAGCAGCTCAGGTCTGATACAGAGCTAGACAGGTTCCTGCTTTCCTGCAAAGTATTGTGGGGGCTTGGATCTTCAGAGCTGTGTTATGATCCCAGCACCTTCATCAATCCTTAGATATTTTCCATTTGCACGCTCCTTGAGTGCCCAGTCATGGAGGAGGCTGTAATCATAGTGCTCCTCATCCACTCGTTTTAGAAAGGCCAGTCCAGAAATGGCTTGCCACTCCCTGAGAGATGGGATACGAATTTCCTTTACATTCTCACTTCCTGGGACAAAGCCAAAGAACTTCTTCACATGCTGCATGGCATAGAGCCTGGAGTGCTGCTCTGTCGCCTCATCAAAGAGCTCCTGCTCATTGTGGACATAGCTGCTCCAGTATCTGAAATGTAGAAAGCTGAGTGGGGAGAAACAGCTTCCCAGGCAGTAGGAAAGGAACACGGTGATGACTACCACAGCAATCAAAAGCCAGCCAGCCACCTTACAGAAAGAAAAAAAAGGAAAATAACTGTTAGAGCTGAAAATACTCAGAGTGGTAACTTCTGAGCACCAAAAAATCTGTAATATGATCTTTACTTGCTTTTCCTAAATAATAGCATTAACAAGGTATAAGCCTGGAAAGTATCTGTCATCACCAAACCCAGTCCATAGTGGAGGCAGCTGTGTGGTATAAAATCACCTGTTCCTGCCAAGTTTAAGGAAGTTCTGGGTTTTGGGTATATTGCTTTCCCAGCTATTATTGTAAGAAGATAAGCCATCTAATTCCTAGACTGTATAAGCTTATAGCCTGTTTAAAACCAATTTTCTCTAAGTAACAACTTAATGCTCCCCCTATTATTTATCCAGTATGCAAAACTTTAGAATTGAGTCTGATCTAAAACCCAAGATTTTACATGGGTTCACATAAAACTCTCACAGCCTGGCCTCTTAGTCACATGTTTCTTCTGCTTTAATGAAGAAACTTTATACCCTCCCTGGCTCTAGAGCTTCCGTTTATCTTACTTAATACTTTTTAGGATACTACACAAGGAAGAGTACATCTTCTGGTAGCAGGTAACAAATGGGACAAGCAGAAGAAGTGGTTTATATACACCTAAAGTTCAGTTCCACTTGAAATAAAAAGTGGGCTTCAAAACACAGAGAGATTTAGCACTCAAGACAGAGGACACTGATCTTGTTTTATCCTAAGGCTTTGCCTGTTGAATTAGCTCCCTCTCTCATCATCAGGTTCACAGGCAACAGAAGCAACACGAGTTACTCACTTGTGACTGGTATCGGAGGAGGAGAATCACTTCATCTCTCACCCGGGTCAGCTCTGGAGGAACCAGCTGACTGCAGGGAAACATAGCCAGTATCCTTCTGCGTTCACTAGCAGTAACATTGGGAGCAGCTCCATAGTAATACACAGGGACATACTCACTCACAGCACAGATATAATATGAGCCATTTATCAGGGTGACAGCAAGCCATGTGACTGGAGCAACCAGTGCCCTCCCAGTGATGCTGCACAAGACAAAGCACACCAGTTTGCATTTCAGCAACCGGTTTGATGAAGTCACCTTCTCAAAATGAGACCTTTTGCCCATAACCAGCCTCCAAGTCTGGTTGTTCAGGGCATAGCCAACAATCAGAAGGATCAGTGCAGGCACTCCTAGGAAAGCTAGCCCATAGATAAGGTTCTGTCCAACATGACAGGGACAGCTGAACGTGAAGAAAGAGAAGAGTTGCTGCCCACCAATTGTCAAGATTGCAATTATTGCATTGGCGATAACAACCTCCTTGCCCTTTAGAAAAGTTAACCACTTTGGAAGGAAAGTCATTTTAGACCCTATACTTTACCAGATTCTTTTGCTTTAAGTCGACACTAGCTTTTAGTTATATCTAACTAGTGTTAATGGCAGAGCAGAATAAGCACCAACAGCTTGAAAAAGCATACCACCAGACACAACCCCCAAAAACCCCCCCTTGCTAGTCTTTCTCCTCCCACTACTTTTTAGTGGCTTCTATGCTAGCTTTAAGTATGCTTGCAGACATCCACTGATGTGTTTTAATTGATTCAGTAATTTATCTCAGCTGTCCTGGAAAATCGAGCTTTTAGGCTGTTGTGAGCTCTGCCAGCTCCTTGCTAATTGTCTGAAATAAACAATAAATTCCCCCTACCTTTTGGATGACATGCAGTGCTATCAAACTGATGGCTAACCTGCCAAGGTTAATTGCCAAGCTGCTGTTTGCTAATCAACAGTAATTAGCAGAAACATGGCATGAGACTAGGAAAAAAAAAAGAGCCTTCCAGCTATTCTTCATAAAAGATCATCCAAACAAATCCTTGGCAAATTGACTGATTTTTTTAAAAAATGAAGTATTTTAAATGCTTGTGCTCTAAAATAAACTTAGAAAATATTCCGTAAATTGCACAATGTTTGGAATCCCAGTGCTGTTTGCATTTGATGTCAGTTCTGGGGCAATTCATTCTCCAAACACTGGAGTCTGAGATGTAGTTAGCTGCTGGACCATGAGGATTTTAGCGTTTCACCTCTAGGTGGCAAGAAGCTGGCATGTCTCTTATCCTGACGGTGCTGAACGTTTCCTTTGGAAAGTTGGGTGGGGTCTTTTGTTTGAGGTTTTTTGTTTGGGTTTTTTTTGGTTTGGTTTTTGTTTGGTTTTTTTTGATAATATACATATATATATAATCTGCTAATCACTTCACAAAATGTCAAGCCAGATGGTATTTATTTATATAGCGTGCTTGTGATTACAAGTTTTAAGATTTTCTGCAAGTATAGCCAGTCCCATTCCATGGACAGAGATAGACAGAAAATTTTCAATTAAGCGTTTCCAAAGCTAGCTTCTGGTTATTGGGATATGTGACCTGGACTCTGAGCATCTCTCACAAATCAAGCTTTAAGCAGGGGCCTGAAAAGCTGAAAACATTTCACTCCTGATGAATTTCTCTGGACCACACTTTTTCTATGGCCACACTATCCAGTAGTTCTGTGCATTGCATAACCTAGGCTGATCTGAATATGCAAATACTTGTCTTTAAGTACTGAAAAGTCTGACTGTCTGTCATATAAACATTCTTACCAAGAACAGAAAAAAAAAGTTAGCCAGAAAGTTTTTGGGGAAAATTGTCTTCCCATTACAGATGTCTATCTCCAGCATGTGTGAATTTGGTTGTGTGATATAATAGTGTCCGTCTGCGTAGCCTCTTCTCTCCCCTTGCTGAGAGGGTTGCTAATAATAAGTTTCATCTCAAACAGTGGTTTTAGCACCCATGGTGTCTGCTTGGATGGCAGAGACACTCGCTCAGCTGTTGTACACAGGGGTAGCATGTTATGCATGTCTCGCTGTTCACTAGGCAGGACTGTTTCTCCAGTGCACTTTTAGGGTGGACATCTGCATGTCTCGTCCCCAGTCACCATCTGAGAAAGAGGTCTTTGCTGGTAACTGGCTCTCAAACAATGTGACACTGTTCCACAAAATTAAAAGCAGTAGAGAAACATGAAACATCCAGCAGCACTTTGTCACAGTTTTCTGGAACTTGTTGTTAAGTTCTTAGTTGTTTGGACAGAGTAATAGCACAATGAAATCCCAGATCTGTCTGAATATTGCCATTTTATACCTTCATTTTATTTCAGTATCACAGGATTTTCAATAATTTTTTTCAGTACTAGTGACATTATATTTTGAAAAAAAAAAAAGTGAAATAAACCTATCAGGCTATTACAAAATTATTTTATAAGAGTCTTCCATTATGCCTCAGTTCATTTTAAAATCTGTGATTGATTCCTTCTGAGATTTCTTTGGGAACCTGTGTCTTATTTTGTTTATAAGGGAGGAAGGCTTTCCCAAGCATCACTTGTTTACTCAAGAAACACATTAGATGTGAAACTGGTGTCCAACACTGAAATATTAATAGTCAGCCTGAGGCTGTTGAATGAGGCAATTTTTACAATCAATACAACAACTTTGTACTTATGCATTTTCACTTCTTTGGCATTTGCTTTCATGCTCTGCCGTAAATGATCCTGCTGGGTCATCCTATTATGGGACAAATTACAGGGTTGGATCCAATTAAGAGCTTGGGTGGCACATCAAACCTTTAAGTACTTGCCTTTGCAGAGGAACCCAGGTCCTGAGATAGACATTTAGGCTCTTTATTGAATTCCCAGGAAGAGTGAGGACTGGATGCAATCCAAAATACCACTACCTGAGGTGGCAGCCGGCTGGCCTGTGAGGCAAAAAGATGCTTATAGCTGACATCTGAGGCAAATAGGATGCATGAACAAACCTTAGTCATGGTTTTGCTTTTCATATTGCAGAGTTCTGTAAGCTTGAACTCACTGCCAGTAACCTCACTTATGAGAAAAAGAGATTTTTTTTTAAGGAATGCAAATCATTTGTCATTTCTTTTAAAACATGGTTATTGGAAGACATATTTCACCTTCCCATACACAGCAAACAGTTTTATTCTCCGGTTTGCTTTTTATTGAAATAAAGCAACCATGGCAGAATGGAGAGATTGGTTTCAGCTCTCTTCTCCACCTGATCTAGTAAAAACTCACTCACTCATCTCTTTCTTCCAAAAGCTCAGTTATTATTAGTGATGTGATGTGACTATGCTGCAAAGAATCTGTGTTCTCCAGCTTTCCTGCCATAGTTCTACCAGTTGTGCTTAGTTTCCCCACTGAGAGGATTTTGATATTTTTTGGATCAGAAAAAGACCAGGATTTTGTTATTTAATGCCCAGGGAAAGGTAAGGACAAAGAGGGAAGTGATCTTCTGTTTTCCATCTGAAGTTTGGAGGATGAGACTGAATCCTGGTCTCTCTGGTCCTGCACACGTGTTTTCATCACTCAACAGTCAAAAGGCCAATATTCTGTGGCTCTTCTAACTGCATTTTGAGTTCTAGTTTGCATGGATGTCAAGCCTACCTGTGCATGTTGGAAAGCATGCTATGAAAGGACCTTCATGCCAGATTTCCTGTGGGAGCAGAGGGGAGCACTGCCTGTGTCCTGTGATCTGCCAGATCACCAGTTGCATTCAGGTTGCAAAGTCATTTTCATGGTCACTTTGGCCTGGTTAGGGGAGAAGTTCCTCTCCCTGTAATCAGAACAAGCACTGATGAAAAACATAATAAGCTTTGTGTTAATGGATGAACAGAAACCTGTTAATGATTTTTTTTAAAACTTACATATTTCACTTCAGAATTCAGCTGTGCTTTATAGGCAAATTTATGAGATTTCAGGTCCCTGCAGAGAGCAGAAAGGAGGCACTCAAATCTCAAAAAACCCTCTTGAGAAACATAACCTAACCAAGGAAGTTTCAGCAGGTCAAACTGAGAGTGCTTCCCAGGCAGGGCACTACAGCAAAGTGACAGCAATTGCATTGCTTTATTTGGAAGCATGGTCAAAGAGCAGCCACCCTCAACATCTACCTTCTTGTGATTTGAAAGAATTCAATTTTCTGTCAGAGAAAATTTAATGCAAAGCCTATCCATCTGGAAAAAGGAGAGCAAACAAAAGCTTGACCCTGTATTTTACTAATTTGGACACCCACCTTTTGTGGTTAATGCATTCTTGTTTTGTCTCAAAGAACTTTTTCACTTTTTTTTTAGGCTTTCTAATTAGTCAATATCTAATTTATTATTTACTTCTATATTGCACTCTGCTCTGGGATATTCATGTTTGTGAGAATCGTTAGGCTACCAAAGAAATCATGTACTTACCTCTACAGGTATCAGTTTTCCCATAATAGCCAGTCCACTGCAAGAGACAGGGTGTTGGTGCACACTTTTGTTTGTGCTTTTGAGCTTTGGGATATATTTTGTGGAGTTTTTATTGGTGTTATGGGAATGAAGAGAACTGGTGTAGTCTAATGCTCAAGCAGTGTGTCAGACTGACCTTCTTGGGGCTAAAGACTAAATTTCTCTCCTGAAAAACATGACAGAAAGGGAGGTGGGGGGTGATGCTAACTTTCTCACTATTCCAATTGCCTTGGATTACTTCTAAGAAGTATATGTTCAGGATTAAAACAGGTGCCAGATATGTGCCCACCTCTATTCTTTTCGCAGGGCTTCAAGACAGCCCACCAAGGACTTGTTTCCTTCACTGGAGCCATTGAACTCCCAGTTTATTTGGACACACCATGTCAGCTTCATTTTCTCAATCGTGCAAACCTTTCAAAATGTAGTCCATTCTACTCAATGCATAGCAATATATGTATGAATTTACTTGTGTACACGTGGGCACATACGTATTTTTCAAAGGATGTTGATGTGTCCTTACTATGCATTGCTCTGTCTGGTGTGCAGGGTTCCTTCATGATTATGGTATTAATAATGCAGGCTGAAGTAATTCATCCACGTATTCTGAACCGGATAAATAAAATTGTGCTCATTTATGGGTAGCCTTAAGTGCTTTGCGATGGGTTCACTGGAGTTAAATTACACTAATGATAATCTTTTACAGTTTGGTTTTTTTTTTAAATGTAATGCAGTACACTTTCTTGTGGAATATGGGATTACTCTTGCAATGTGAGGCATGTTTGGTGCTTGTCTCCAGTTGGAGACAATCAGAGAAACAAACCTATCTCAGACTCAATTTAGAAATGCAATTAACTATCTAGAGAATTGTCATGTCTGGCTTTTAAAATTTGTTTAAATTTAGATATGGAAAGTACCTACAAGAGTTTAACTTACAAAATGGAACAAGACTTTACAGGGCCAGAAGAGCACCTGCAAAAAAAAAAAAAAAAAAAAAGGAAGAGGTATTGCATTGTAAAATTGTCAATACCAGTTCATTCTGTGTAAAATAAAAGTTGTTAGGATGACTAAGCTTTGCACAGAAAAAGCTGAAAATCCTTTTATCTGTCCCATTTTTCCTTGTTGAATTGTGTCATAACTTTACCATTTTTTAAAGTAAATTAATCTTCCTAATCCTAAGTTAATCACATCTGAATGCTTTCTGGGTATCTGCAGTAGTAAATATCTGTAATTTTACTCTAGCACTGGATCTATTAGTTAAAGGAAATTTAATAACAGCATGTCGTTCAGAGGAGGCCATATATTTTTACTTGCTTTCCTGAGAGGACTCAGTGGAAATGTATATGAAGGTAAGTCCTATAAGGACTGATAACTACCTAATTAATTTCTAAATTCATCAGTGACCATAGTCAAAACTCATTGCAAATCTAAGCTACCACATAGGCCAAATTTACCACGGGGGAAAACAGGCGAACTAAGCCTGGATGTTCATAGGAGGATATTAAGAAATAGGGGCTATAACAGGTTAAGAATGATAGAATACCCCCAGGAACATTGTTAATGAAAGTGCCATTTGCACAAGCTGGCAGCTGTAGCAGGTACAGAGTTTATTCCTCTGGAAGGCTGAGTTCTCTCGATCTGTCCTGGCAGCTTTACACAAACGTGGTGGTAGCAGTGCCTTAAAAGCCACACTTACCCTGCTCGGGCAGATGTTAACTCACCAGACTACAGCAGTCGGACTGGCAGAAGACTACAGCTTTTTTAGATTGAAAACAATCAATTTTTAATTACCTTGTGCAGCAGTATCTTGCAATTATGTTGTTATTCTTCAGAGAGGATGTTTTTGTTAGCTCTCCAAACACCAAAGTCTGATACAAACAACAGAATAATTTTGCTGTCCCTAAAAACTTAATACCTGTGAATCTCTTGGGGCTGTTCTATTTGACTTCCCATGACTGTTAGCTGTGTATTTGATTACAAAACATTCCTATGGACAGAGTGGTTATTTATGTTGTGGACAGTGGCAGATCTGTTGCCAGTCAAATTCCTCCCAAAGGGTTTGGTGCACGCAGAGAATAGGAGGAGCATCAGCAGCATTACAGACTGCAGCAAACACATCTCATGCAAAAGACAGAAGAGCAGAGAGGAGGAAACTTAAGAGAAGAGAAAGAAGAAATACAGTGATTGAGAGAAAACTGTGCTGCTTGAGGAAGAAAAGATATAAACTGACAATCAAAATACGTCAGGAGTTACACAAGCAACATGTCTCGGTCACCAGGAAGAAAGCAGGAGAACCACAAAATAGTAAGATATTTTTGTAATGTGTTATTAAAATTGTGCATGGAGTAAGAATAACCTATTATTTAATTGATGCATTTTATACACTCCTATTTCTGAACAATCTGAAAGTATTGAAAAGATGGGATAAGATTGCTGGTACAAGAGCAGAGCTGCTGGCAGCATTTATAGCTACTATTCCTAATGCTGGGATTCTCTACAGGCTTGGGAAAGAGGGGCACAAAGTTTCTGAGGCTGAAATCTGTTCAGAAGCAGAGGTCTAAGTGCTTCAAGTGTTTATGGTCTAAGATATAAATGCATGGTAAGTTTATGGACCTCTGTGGTTAGATAGTCATTCAATGAAACACAGGAAGAAGGAGATCTCTGTTCTATGCTTGAATGGTTCGATTCCACACAAACTTTTCTTCAGGAATTTAGACCCCTAGGTCTTTCTGTATGGTGAATGGTGATTTTTGACAGGAACTGGGCAGTGGAAAAATTCCAGAAGGCTTTAAGACAATGTTGTATCAATTTCTGAAAAGAGGAGAGAAGTCTCCACTGAAAAAGAAATGGGAGAGTGTAATATAATTACAGTTAATGTACCTAAGTTTATGGTCGAAAAGTCTTCCAGTGGATTGCAAGTGTGGCTGATAAATATGATTATATTGATATTATGCTTAAGTTTTTCTAAGGTAATTTTCTTACTACAACAGAGACTTTTTGCTGAACAATAATAATAATACAGGACCTGTATGACATCAATTTACTCCATTGAAAACTTGTTAATGAGAATTTGGCCAAGAGTACCATGTTACTTTAAGCACGAGTTACCACCAAAATGAGTTTGTAAAATGGTTCTGCTTAAGATTTTGAACAGTGACTTGTTGAAACAGCAACACTGATCAAACTTCTGATGCAAAGGAACAGGAAGAAATCTTTCCACCAAGCTGTTCTTACTTTGCTAGTGTGATTAGTTCTATTGTTTTCATTAGTATTCACTATTATTTTTCTACAGGCTAGAGACAAAAAGCAGCTCTGATCTGACCACATGCCACAGGGCTGTAGCACTTCCTTTAATTAATTCGTGTCCAAGAAGTTTAGTAAGAGTCAGC
Organism: Corvus kubaryi; assembly: GCF_017639235.1. Lineage (NCBI taxonomy): Eukaryota > Metazoa > Chordata > Aves > Passeriformes > Corvidae > Corvus > Corvus kubaryi. Next base: position 28,856,450 of record NW_024582091.1, on the reverse strand, counting down.
CTAATCTCTTGCCTAAAAGCCAGCTGCTACTCCTGCTAAATACAGACAGTTCTGCAGTGCATGGACGTGATCTGGCAGGGCAGAGAGAGAAGGAAACTTCCCTCCAGACTGTTGCACAGCTGAAGACCTCACACTAGTGCCTGTGACGGGATCAGTGCAGAGATATACCTTTGGCATCTTCAGTTGCTCTCCATGTTCCTTGGGCAAGGGGCTGTAATCCTCACCCATCCCCTTCATCTTGTTGTTCTTCTTTACACTTGTGCTGAATTATAGTATTTTTTCATTATTCTGAGCTGAATTTTTGTCTACTTTTTACTTTTTTGGAGGAAGCAGCTAATGATTTGAGTCAGATCAACCCTACCTTTGTGAACTGTTGTTCCTACTGCAAAAGGATTAAAAGCTCATTGCCTCTATTACTCTTCCTGCCGCTGTGTGTCATTATTCTTGGATGGCACTAGACAGCATTTGTCAATCCAGCCAACATACACTCATAAGATGCAAGAATGCACCTGATGATGGTAACTCTGGGTATACCAAGAAATGGTATTTTTGGTAAGCAAATCCCTTACATACTCAAGTGAGGATCAATATAGAGTCTGTCCCACTAGAAATCTCGATTTTAGTGATTATGCATCCATGGACAAAAGTTTCTTTATTAGTGTAAATGTTATTTTGCTTGCTTTTAATACAGCAGCAGCTCAAAACCATGGAAAAGTTGGATTCTAGTTTGCTTCGTTTTCAATTTTCATATTTTCTGACAGAGCAGAGAACTTTTCGTACTCACATATGGGGCTTTGGTAGCCCAGCTGTGCAAGGACTATGAAAAAGATGAAGATGTCAACGCCTGTTTAGATAGAATGTAAGTATTGCTTCAAATGTTTGGTTTTATCCATAGTGCTATTTGTTTACATATATATATTACCTTTCAGCTTTTTTTTTTGTTATCTTACAAGTTCCAGCATTTTGTCTATGGTTACAGAGAAGACAGGGGAAAGTTTCAATGTTCGGTCAACAGAAATAGCACTAATTTGTGAATTAAGATCAACAATTAGCTTTTTAATTCTCTGAGGAAAAGTGTCAGGATTGTTTCTATGGCTTACATTTGTTCCTTGCTGATTCTTTAGTTATGCTAGTTATTAATATAATCTTCTGAAACTCATATCCTGTATCCCTCAGTGGGGTAGGGGCAAATGGGCCTCTCACATTTAAAAGATCATACAGCAGGGGGTGAGATAGCACAAAAGGTCAACAAGGATGGATTTTCACATGGATAATGTCTTTGGAAAATGAAGATCCTATGTTTACAAACCCTGTCATCCTGATATTCACTACCATAAAAATAATTACATCATGGAAAATCAGCAAGAAACAGCTTTTGAGCTGGTTAACAAGAAGATATAGTAAGGTCTTTGGCAGAACAGTAAGGCTTATGCTTGTGGGCAAAGTGGACATATAAAATGGATTTACAACAACCACAGTGGACAGAATACCTGACCACTTTACTAGTAACCTGAAAGTTTGCAAACTGGCTGTAGTCCAATAACTATCCGTCAGAGTAAATGAAAAATAAAAAAAATTATTGTTGGAAAAAAGAAAAGTAATTTATTCACAAACTTATAAGGGATAACATCCCTCAGATTTTTTTTTTTTATATTCATCTCTCATTCAGCCCTGGTGAAAATCATATATTTAAAAAATGCACAAAGTTTTTTAATGATGCCATGGTAGAAATTACTAGAGAGCAGTTTTGGAATATGTGGAGGGAGATTTTGCTCCTTATGTTTTCATTATTGCAGTTGCTTCTATAAAATCTTCTTTTTTTGAGGAAGACTTGATACTATAATGACAGGTTTCATTAAAACAATATGTTCTTTACTTCTGTGATTAAGAAAACAGCCCAGCTTCAGAAAAAAACCTCACAGCTCAGCAGCTGTGTGACAGCTGGGGACAGTGTACTTCTCTCTCTCTGTGTACATGTATAGTCTGTAGTGAGAAGGGTGTTCTTCACTGTACACTTGCCAAGTAGCTGCTTACCCATCTGTTATTAATTTGACTTTGCAAATCTAAGGCATAAAGGTTGAAAAGTATCTTAAGTAGTCTTGTATGTCACTAGTGCGTACCTTGCTCAATGCTGATTACACCTTTGCCAATGTCATTGCTATTGATACTTAGGCAATAGATAAATACCTAATTGTTTCTAGGCACGTGACATACTGCAGTTTTAGTCTTCACGCTGCCAAACCCACTTTTTGGTTTTGTCATCACATTAGACATCAGATCTAATGTTGCCTTTCCTTGTTTCCTCCTTAGGGGATACAGCATTGGCATAAGGCTGATTGATGACTTTTTGGCTCGTTCAGCTGTGAAAAAGTGCCGCAGTTACTCTGAAACCGCAGACATGATTGCACAGGTAAATGAGGTTTGCATTTTCTAAAGTGTCATCAGATTCAGTGGTTTTAGCTTAGAATCATATATTCCCTTCCTTTTTCTCTTCCTAGGAGCATAAGTCTTGACCATCTCATACAGATCTTAAAATTTGATATTTTTACTTCTGCCATTTGTCTCCTCTCATCATCTCCATAATTCTCTTAGAGATCTTTTAACTTTAAAATCATAATATTAAGAATAAGCTGCAGGATTTTCTGCAAAAAGAAAAACCTCAGTGATAGCAAAGAAGAACTGTAAGAAAAGAAATTGAGAGGAACATTTTCCCGACTACCCACAAACCTAATAATAAAATCAAAAAGATAAAATCAGAGCTTATACTTTCATCTGCTTTAGTGGAAATTTCCCTTTAATTCAGTAGCTGTTCACACTTCTGTCAGACAAGAAAGACACAGGTTTCTAAAGATGTACTTTTGCCCCCATTGGCAAGTTAGAATTCCAGGGAATTTCAAAGAGAAATTTAAATAAGAATGATATATAATAAAGTTCATCCTGGTAAGCAGCTGAGCTGGGGTAGAGGATCCATTGGAGACAGTGAGGACAACTGAATGAAACTGGTGAGACAAGCAGCATTTAAATCACTGTTTTAAAATACACTGCCTCATTAAAAAATTAAAACAGGCTGAAAAAATCACATTTTTGTTCACTTTTACATTCTTCTTCCGGTGGTATTGGTACTTTATTTTCACATATATGTCAGATATCTGGTTTTCTGGATCTTATTCCTCATAGTTCCCTTCCTTACAAGTGCATTATTAGAGTTGAACCATCATTCTTAAGTACAGGGTATTCAACAGCAAAGTACAGTGAGAAATTAACAATGGAAAAAGACACTATTTCTCTGCAGGTTGTACTTCAAAAGACACTTATTAAGAGAAGTAAAAAATTGCTTGGAAAGATTGGAACAAACTTGAAAGCACACAGTGTCCCTTCAAAAGACTATTTTTAGCAAACTGAAAGAGGAGTTCTGTAGTAGGAGTATAACATTTCTGAGGCAAAACGCGATATGGACAGCATTTTCACTTTTCTTTGGCAAAACAATTATAAATTAATCTTTGAGCACATTTGTCTGAGACACATACCAACAAAACATGGAAAGTGACCCAGTAAGTAACTGTAAATACTCTACTAAAGTTTTTAGTTCAGAATCATGAAGCTGTTTACATCATCTCCTTAACACTTCAGCATGATTGCTCCCAGCTAGGAGAAAGTGCTTAAATACTTAACTGCACTAAGTCTTCACAGGTATAAATCTGTTTGAGGATGAGTAAAACCAGTTCAAAGTTAAAGTAATTAAGACAGTTAAGCAATTCATGTAGTTAGAGCCAAACCTGCTGTTAACATAGCTGTTATCCTGCAGTCCTTTGGAAAACAAAGTGTGTAAGGCTGTGGGTGTTCCCTGTGGAAATGGAAAGAGATGAAGCAAAAGAAAAAAAACATAGTATGAGGACTACAAAGCCAGCTTCCCAGATCAAGAAATAAATACTGGAGAAAAGGTGCACCTAAGGCAGTGACTGGGAGCTTAAAACTTCCACCACTGGTTCAGACTGCAAAGCCTGGGCTTACTGCTACCTTATACAGGATTGGAGAAGGGCCAACAAGTTTTGATGAGGAGCCAAAGAGAGCCCTTCTACACTGAGTTCCCATGGTGTTCACTGACTTCTTGTGTTGGTCCTGTGACTTGGCATGGTTATAGTTGGGATTGAATTAAAAAAAGGATTAAACAGGACATGTAAAAGTAGGCTTTCTGGCAAGTCAAGGAATGATACTAAGAACAAAGCCCAGCTGAAGAAGTAATGTCCAAGATGGGATTCGGAATTTAGATCTGAGTATAACTGAGAATTACTTTGGAAATGAGGGTGATAATTTTCCTCTATAATACTGTAAAAACAAAAGTTTAATTCAATTCCTCCTCATAGGACCTTGATATAATTGATCTGATCAAATGAGTTGCAAAAAACAGCTTCTGGTTTTAGATCTAATCTGTACACTACCTTCTCTAGCACCAGGAGATGTCTGTGTGTGCCAGAGCTGGAAGCAGCCAGACCACACCCTCTGGTCCACAGCGATCTGGTGCTGGCTGGCAGGCTCCACTGCTGGATTAAACAGTGCTGTGCCTAAGGGTAGATCTGTTCCTGAAAAGCAATGGCTGCAGAGATGGGCTTTCTTTTAGACCCTCGGTACCCTGTGAATGCAGGAAATAAACATCTCTGGAGCTTTTTGAAGAGACCTCCCTGGGGATAACAAGGGATGGGGTAATCCAACCATGTCACCCCCTAGTCCAGAGCTGTGGGACAAGAGAAGTGATGCCCCTTGTCATGGAAGGTGCTGCCACACAAGGTCCCTGTATATTGACATATGGCCAGTTTGAAGGTCTGGCAGAAGCTGGCAGAATTCATGAAGCTGGTAAATGCTGGTTTTCAGATCTCAGCAGGGAGAGGGAAACGCATAAGCAGGTGGCTGTGCTGAGTAATATAGTCTACAGTGGTAGAGAGTTAACAGAACATTGAAGTGCTGCACTGTGAAGAGTAAAGAAAAGTTCAGAAGAGAAGTTTGGAATTGGCAACAGATGGCAAGACCTTTAATGCATCTTCCTCTTTGCAAACACTGACTGGAAAAATACTAAGAATGAAAAGTATGCTAGCAGAAATATTATTTTGGCTGCTTTTCTCCTTTTAAGGAGATGAATCCTGGTCCTTCATTAATCTTGCTATTATGCCATCTGAAATCATGGTTTTAATTTTTTTAACAGTTTGTATTTACTTTCTTGGCATCATGACTTATGCAATAAAATGTTTGGTAGTGAAAAGTCCCAAGTAGTATGGAGAGGGACTGATAAGTGAGTGGCTTCCCAAATATTTCAGTAATTCTAGACTGTGTTTAAGCACCATCAAAATGTTAATGATTTTTATTCTTGGTGCTTGAGAGAGATTGAATGCTGGTTGAGACTTTGAAAAAGGGCCATGATACATTTTTAATTCTGACTGCATAGATTTCATTTTCTCATTAAGCAATACAGAATGTCATAGAGCTGCAAGTAACATTTTCAAAAGTGAGATTTTGCTTTATATGGGCATCATTTTGGTGGCAAGCCTCTGTAAGTGCCTAAACAGATATTCTTTTTTCTTCCATAGCTTCATAGAAATATGAGACAGATTTATGGGATGCAGCTTCTAAACCACCTCATTCATTTTACTTTCCAGTGTTTTGGAGTCACAAAGACTGAAAAGACCTTTGTTTTATCCTCTGAGAAGCTGTAATTGGTAGTTTTAAAGTAGTTGCTGTCCAGTTATAGCCTGGTTTAAAAAAAATTATGTTTTTATATTCATTGAATTGCTTATCTATGCACTTAAATTATTGTTCCTGCCAAGACATTTTCACAATTTTCACTTTACAGCTTTGCAATTTGGCCTTAATTTGGTGCTGCATTGTAAACCAGCTACTTCTTTTGCATAGTTTCCGTGCAAGTTCTCTTTTACACAGGAAATTTTAACAATAGAATTTGGACAGATTCATCATACCATAATGCAAAATACAGCTGAAACTAAATTTAAAGCATATGAGGGCTTAGCATGGTTAAAAAGCCTTTATTGTTATAACAAAGACTTTGAGTTTGATGGAGCAGCAGATGTGTAGTGGAAGAAGAGTTAAGAGAATTTTAATGAGTAAACTGAGGGGCAGAGCACAGAACATTGAACAGACGTTTCCTGTTTTCCTGTGTTCTCATATTTTGATGGGTATCAGAATTAATGCAAAATGTAATTTTCCAGTAGAAAGTGTTGATCTTGCTGTTTGGTTTTATTTGTTGCTTTTTTTTCCTCTCTCTCTCCAGTTTGTTTTGGACAGTGTTGACAACAGTCTGTCTCTTTCTGAGCTGCCACGGTAGCTGCTGAATTTGGGGACAATGTTGATAGAGAGCAGCTTTTTCAATAGCCCCTTGAAGGACAAAGTTAAATTTGCCAAACCCACATTCCACTTGAAAACATAGGGTCAAACTGGCTGTTACTGCAGTCTGTTTTTATAGAAGTATTCTAGGATACACATGGAAATTCCATTAAGTCACAGGTGTTTTGGTGAGATAAATGAGTCACACAGCCCTGGGAATGAGGATCAGTGAAAGATGGGCTCCTACCAGGCACACATTGCAGCACAAAGCATTCAGCAGCTGCTCTTGGGTGTGGAGACACTCTCAACATGAGTTACCTGCAAACATGAAGCAGGGAAGGAGGAGGAGAGGGGAATTCACCTTGGATTTGCCCCTCCACAATAAAGCAGAAGATAGGGCTGGGAAGTGCTGCCATTTCAGATGGCCTGGGCTACTCAGGTGCAGAGCCCTAAGCTTTCTTCTGAGGGAAAAGAGGATGCCAGAAGCTCTAAGTGGGATCACTCTGTCCTCCCACCCTTTCCTCTACTAGCTGTGCTTTTGCCTCTATGTCCCAGCTATTATATTGCACTGGAGGCCTTATCTTTACATCTACCTGCTTGTTTTCCGTATTTCTTTGATCAACTCATTAACCTACTTGCTGTCGTCCCCAATGCATCCCTACTTGCTTTGATTTTCTGAGCAAGAAGGTGGAAACACAGTTTTGGAAAGGGAAGTTTGGCCCAGGGAGGAGGTGAAATGGGGCTGGACAGAAAATGTTGGGGCAGCTCTCATAAGGAAAGATAAAACCAGACAAATGGGAAGGGTCATATAGCCTGGAAGTAGGTAGATGCTATAGCAGGAGAGGATCCTGGGGAGAAAATGGTTGGTGTATGTGCCAGGCACAGTGTCAGACACATCTGCTGTTGTGACTTTCATTTTGGCAGTGTTGCATCTGTGCTTTCAGCTGCAGCAGGTGCATTTAGGCGTATAACGTTGTAAGTGTGCTACTAAGTGGGTCGTCTGGGATGAAAGAACTTTGAAACATTGTCTCAAAGGTCTTGAAAACGTAGAGAGTTCTAAGCAGAGAGTTGAATTAGCGCTTGGATTTTATTTCATCAAGAGTAATGGCCTGTATATGCATATAGATGCTTTAACTTGCTGAAGAAGCACAATGAGTATGAGAAGACCTGGGTAGAATACCCTGGTTTGTTGAGAAGAGCATGATTCAAGCACAGCAGAAGTACGATTCTTTGCAGACTCGGTGAGACTGGCAGTAAAATGCTGCACAAAAGCCTGCCCAGCCACCCCAGGGAAAGTAACTTTTTTCTCCTTTAATACAGTGTTTTCGAATACTCTGAACACCCTGAGAGCCACGTGATGAATTCCAAGTGCGTGAGGTAAAGCATACGGCTCTGGGGTGAAATGCATTTGTCAGAGGCACTGACTGTGCAGTTGCCTCACCTGCTGGTTCTTCTAGCTCTAGACACTAAGTTTTTCTAGGATATTCAAAAAAATGAAAGTCAGTCTTCTGCAAAAATATTTTCTTGTCTTAAAAAGTGGGATTTCCTTCCAGGCCCTCTGTTGTATTCTGGCTGCAGGCCCAGTACAAACATATTACATAGCACTACAGGCTGCACCCAGAGCCTGAAAGCCGCTCAAAACTAGAACTTTATAGCCATACAAAGAGAACATCTAGAGTGGGAGAAGATAATAGGGAGATGTTCTACAGAGGCAAAACATCCAAAGACAGAGAAGCCTTGAGGGATCACTGGTGCCTCAATACAAAGCTGTACCTGCAATTGCCCTGGAAATGACCTGGACAGAAAACCTTTACTTTTTGTGGGCTGTCAGAAAGCCACACACATCTTCTGTTATTATATTCACAAACTTTAAATGACTTAATGTACTGATAGTCTCTTGACTTACATATGACGAGCACACTATAGCACATTTTACATAGCATATTGTTAAAACCCTCTTGTAGAAGTCATTAACCATTTCTTTGTGCTGTCAGCTCTTGATGCAGAGCCAGTGACCTGAACCCTGGGTGCCATGAAGTACTGAGCCTTTTCACTCATGTAGGGAAATAATTTCATTCCGTCCTATTGGAGCAAGTATCTAACTGGGAGGGAACATGATGAAGAAGAAAGAGGCCACTGTGAAAAAATATAGAGATGGGACCATCTAGAAGTATGCCATATTAACAAGACGTAAAAAAGCTGAAAATATACTTGATCTATGGTATTTCCCTTCTGTCAGCAAGGTCCAGCATTGTCTCTCTTTCCTCATTGATTCCTTTCTGGCCTTCTTCAACTAGCCTGTGAATCATGCTGTAATGCTGTTTGCTGCTGCTGAAAGAGTAGAGCTGGGAAGCATCTTCCCATGCCTGGAAAGCTGGCAGGGAAATGGGTTCTGGTTCCTTGTTTTCAAAAAAGCACTTCAGGTTTCTCTCACTCAGCTTTGTGGCATACAGCTGGAAAATCTGCTCCAGTTGCTCCTTCTCCGTCCCCTCATACACTCTCCAGAACATCAGCTGAAGGTGGCTGACTTTTGACTGGCAGCTGGCACAACAAGTAGTTAGCAGGGAGAGGAGAGCTGTGGTAACTATCACACACCAGCCTAAAATCTGGGAAGGCAAAAGAAATCAGTTTCAGGTTAAAAAGACCCAAGTGAAAATGCTACTTAAATCACAAATGTCTGACAGAGTGACCACACTTCGCTTGCATTCGGTGCTGGCATTGATGTTAGTGGGACATCCATATGGGGACTGAAGGGAAGAAAAAGTCCATCAGCATGGAGGCTTCCCGGTAGTGCTCCTTTTGGTGTCTCTTTGGTAAAGGGTAAAATGTTTTATATTGCCTGAAAGCATTACATAAAACTACCCAACAAGAATTACTTATTTTGAATCATGAGGAACTATAAAACCAAAAAGGGCAAGTAACTTTTGTCCTAGATCAACCAATTTTTTAAACTGTGACCACTATTAGATGTGTTGTTTTCTGACTTCTTTTTAATCTAAAAAAACCTCTAGCACAACAACTACATTAATTAACTAAGAGGAATATAGAAGATGGTCTTAAATTTAAAGTGTTCCCCAATTCTTTTGCCCGATGATTCACCAAAATCTGTGCTATTCTTCTGAACCTTTGTTTACTTTGATGAATCAATCCTTTGCTGTGAAAAGCAATCTTTATGTCAAAACTGGCTTAAAATTTGCTTTTTTGTCCAATCTTGTTAGAGTGCTAGGAAGGGAGGGCATGACAAGGAAGAAATAGCTTGTGCATTAGTAGGTCTTGGTAGCACTGGAATAGAACCTGATTCATCTACACACTGATTACAAATAGTTGCTGTATCTTCAGAGAATTTTGGTTTTGCTGAAATACACTTTTCCAGCATCACTCAACTGCTTTCTGTAGCAGCTTCAGATTTTGACAAAATTCTGTCAAGAACATTTTAAAATAAAGACCTGCTTCCAGAATATCTTCCTCAGCAAGGGGAGAGGGTGGAAAAATGTGCTTGAAATTGTTATTGTAGGATGTTCTCCCCTAAGGAGAGCAGAAGTATGAACATATTTTTTTCCTGCCTGTGCCACTGGCCTAGCCAATAGTTTTACTCCTCTACTTCATTGCAATGTGTAAAAAAAAAAAAAAAAAAGTAATATTTATTTTCAAACAGTGGGAAAAGTTCCAGTGTGGGACAAATATTCTAGGGTTCAGAGGCTTGTATGAACTGGAACTGATTTCCCATGCTGTAATGGAGATGATATGGAGAGCTCCAGCCTTTCTTGTGTGAACTCTTGCACTGATGTTAAAAAAAATAACCACCAGTAAAAATCTGTATTTAGCTGATGGAATATAGAAACTTTCCTCAGGAAAGTCTGTGAAAGAGAGAAGCTTGACGAACAACTATTCTTAGGAACTATTTTTCTCTTGGAAGAATAGTTAGAGCTTTCTTCTATTTTTCCCAATCACTTTGTACTGACTGATGATTTATATGGGTATTTGAGAAATTGCTCTTTTTAGCAATTTTTCACTTTCTTGCAGTTTGGAAAATGAACTCATATGTTCTCATGTTGAAACTAAATCACTAGTTTTTTACTATTTCTTATACATACAACTCAAAGTCTGAAGCACTGTTTGTTGTTTCCTTCTAAAACTAACAAATAAATTGCTTTGTCTGCAGTGCAGGCTTTGTCCTATTTGCATGAGGACTTGAAAATAAAACCAGCTCTTGGAGAGGAAATTGTTCCAGATGGAAACAATTCCTGAAAAAACTTGCTGGCTCCACAGAGTGTTTTCCCTTTTCTGTAGCCTTTTTAAATTTTATTCTCTCCACCGTTTTGATTTTTTGTCCCTGAATATATTTGCATTACAATGCAGAGAGCAAAACTGTATTGCACAAATGTTGTAAAATTTAATAAGATCTCAGCTTTGCATGATCTGCTTGCTTTATTGTTTCTCACTTCCTCCAAGCAGGACAAAAACATGCTCACATTTGGCATCATGAAAATGAGGAACACAAACAGAAACACATTATGTAAGCAGTCAAAAATATTTCACGAATCTTATTTTCCAGTATTTTTCTGCTGTTAGTGACCAAAGATTTCTGTACAGTTATCACAGTGGTTTAAAATAGGAGAGTGTAGCATGAATTTTTTAATAGGACAGACCCCTTTAATGGGGTGACATCTTTTAATTCAGCCTCCTAAACAATCCAGTTGGGCTTTTTGTTCCTCTTCAGCAATCTCCATTCAGGAAGAAAGCTTTGGGTTTTCTGGTCTTATTGACCCTGCCCTGGAAATATGGAACAGCTCAAACTGAACCAAAAGATGGATTGATTGTATTTTGCAAGGCTGCCAAAACATTGTTTACATGAAGCCAACAGTTTTAACATAACATCTGTCACCAGGATCTTCCACAGATAAATCACAGCAGCAGTACAATCTGGATAGTGCTCTTTGTTTATAAGATTTCTTACCTGGGACTGTGCTTGAAGTGTTCGTTTCAGTTCATCACTCTCTGAAAAGGGCATGGAGCTTTTGTCACAGGCTACCTTGTGTAGCTCTTCAAAGCACTTTTCCGATTTGCTCTGGCAGACTGCGTGTAAATAGGCAGGATTTTTCAAGCCACTCATGGCACATTCGTAAAAAGTCCCGTTGAGCAAAGCCACAGAAAGCCACATCACTGGAGCTACCAGAGCATTTAAAGTGATTTGTCCAAAGACGTAAAAGAAATGGCAGACATTTCCTCTGGGGAATATTTTCCTGGGATTCACCCAGCAGCCTGTAAAGAGCTTCCAGGTCTTGGTGTTCAAGAAGTATCCAATAACTAGCAAAACAAGAGCTGGCGAGAAGAGAAATACCAAGCCGTACCTGAAGTTTTCATTGCTGCAAGGGCATCTGAAAGCAACAAGAGAAAACACACGTTCACCTCCCATTGTCAGCAGCGCCATAAAACTGTACCCTATAGCGGTTTTCCTGTTCATAAAGAACTTCAGGATTGTTTGGAAAGCATCCATGTCTGATACTCACTGAAGAGGTGAAAATCAAGACAGTTTCCGTTCGTTCGCAGCGGTGCGCAGCAGGGCAGAGCTCTGCCGAGGAGCGCAGCCCGCAGCTCCCCGCTGCCCACGCCCTGCCGAGATAACGCCGTGATGTCACCGCCGGGAAGGGCGCTCGCAGGGACCGCGCCGCTGGCAGCGCACACGCCGCACATTTACGGTGGCATTCACCGGCAGTGGAAAGAGAGCAAGCAGTGCTCTCTGAAACCAGTTTGCAGTCTTGGCGTTCTTGTTCTTGGTGGGCTGTTTGTTTTTTTAGTGACTGCAGATGTGGAGATCAGAGGAAAAAAAAACACGCACTTGGCCGGTTGCAGGAGATCTTGAGCTGTGATTATAGAAGTTGCTGGCAAGGTAGTGGATGACCTGATACAGATGCTAATGATCCCAAGGGAGTATGACATGACTGAAAGCAGTCTGAAAGCAGACGAGTGATAGCAGTAAAACCACTTTGTGTGGGGTTGTAAATGTAGGAACATCAAAGAAGAACAGCTCTCTGCTGTGTTTTCCTGGGGCATCACATAGTTTTAGATTTGCATCGCTGGCTCAAGCTGATCACAGAAGAGACAAATGCACCTTGATTTCTAACCTGTCTGGCTCTCCCCCCTTTTTTGCCAAAATTGGTCTAAGGGATGCTGCTTCCTAAAGTTTCACCTCTGGTTTGCGCACAACACATTCAAGCAGCAGAGTTTCGTTCTTTTGCAGGTTGCTTTCAAGATGTACCTTGGGGTCACCCCTAGTGTGAGCTGCAGTAGTGCCACAGGGAATGAATTCTCCTTAATTCTGGACAAAAACCCACTAGTGGACTTTGTGGAGGAGCTGCCAGCAGAACGAGCATCACTTTGCTATTGTAACCTCCTCTGTGGGGTGATTCGAGGTGCCTTGGAAATGGTGAGGAAGTGCACATCTCTTTTCTCCATTCTTTGTTAATTCCCAGAAGCACATGAAAACAAAATCACTTGTTGAGATAAATGTAGGAAATACAGTATTGTTTAACCTCTCAGGTTAAATGTCTGTATCTAGACAAAAGAGGACAAGGCTGATCCCGGATCCTGAGGTAGAGAAGCACATAGACACTTCCACACTGTCGCTGCCTGGCTATTCAGTCTGTTCAGTGGCTGATTTGGGTGCAAAAGCCAGATGGGATCCGGAAGCCAGGTAACACTTAAAGTGGAAGGACAGAGGGACATGTTGCGTTCCTCCACTGCTCCTGGAGCCTATCACACTTCCCTGCACAGCTGTAGCCAGTCATAGTCATCCCTGATTCTTTCCACATCCGTCAAGATAAATAATATTCTCAAGTTACTGTGGTACCTACTGAAAGAGAGAACAAAGTGTGGATAAGTATAATGTTAAAACCAAAGCATCAGAAGTGTATCAGATGGCAATCCAAATTTTGTTCTTAAATTTAAGGTTTTTACAAACAAATAAATAAAGGGCATCATTTGAAAATTTCTGACCTGTAGAGCTTCTTTGGGGAGATTACTTTTGGCCTGCTTTATGTTTCTGTCAATATCCAATTTGACATATATCTTATATTTCAAATAAAAAAAACTCAACCAGTGTTATGTATATACATCAGTCTCAGAATTATAGTATCTGATACACGACTAATTTTAAAAAGTATTTTGTCATAAGTCTTAGTACATGACTAGGAAATTCTGTGATCACTAAATTATCAAGTATGCAATTTAAGGTCTCAGAAGAAAGCAAAGCACTGGGATGAAGGGTAATGTATTATACAAATTCCAGTGTCTATAAACTTCCTTTGTATTAGCTTAGTTGGAAAAGCTATCTGTTTCCTATGAAACCTGAGAAAGGGGGTCCTCTTGTGGTAAGTGAGAGAGAAAAAGCTCATTTAACCGGAGGAGGGTGGAAAACTGGGCATTTCTTTGCTTAACTGATCAGTCCTGATTCTTTCTAGGTTCACTTAGCAGCAGAAGTTACCTTCCTCCAGGACAGGCTGAAGGGAGATGCTGTGACAGAAATAGGAATTACATTTTTAAGGAAGCCTGAAGACAGAAAGCACAGAAGGAACAAATGAAAGAAGTATTGGGAGAAAGCCTTGCTGAGGAGTACTTTGTGCCTTTTGTTTCAGAAGAAGACATGCAGGGTAAAAATGGCTTTGCTGAGCCAGCTGCACCAGTCACCTGGTTGAAAGGTGAAGAGAGCTGGGCAGCAAAGAGGAGGGGCAAAGCAGGGGAGAGCAATGTTAATTGTCATGACACAGATACCAGTAAAAAAGATCTAAATGATCTGCCCTTCCTTCTCACATACCCATGCTCTTGAGCTTAATGGCAGTTTTATCTCAGTATTTAGTGTGTGCTAAATATTCATTTGTATATCAACTGTTTTCAGATAAAGACGATGACTTTTCCCCATTTTGTTTGTCAGTAATGTTTCAAAGCATGGCTGCTAGAGGCACTTTATTTCCCTGGCTGTGTGTGGTTAGCTATGAAAAATTCATCTGCTGTGGTTGCTGTATGCAGTGTCTTGCTGCCAGGTGCATGTTTTGATGTGTAATGCTTTGCCATTCGTTGTCCTCCACACCAGACCTCCTGCTGTCTTTGAAACCAGAGAGGGAGGAGTCTTCACTGGTGGCAGGAGCTGGTTGTGTTCCTTCCAGCTCTTCAGGTGCCACATGCAGTTTTGCTGGCACTCCTGCTCAGTCCTGTGCACGCACCAGGCTGCAGCACTCCGACAACCGCAGCAACGCTTGTGTCACTCCAAGCTATGGAGCCATATCGGTCTTCTCTCCAAGAGCACTCATCTTGTGACCAAACTGAACAAAGCATGATGTATGTAATGTGTAGCCACTGTGGATCTGTACCTGCCCAAGGAAACTTGAATAAAAATTCTGAGATTGCCACACAATTGATTTGGTGGTCGTGTTGTCTGCTCTTACCTGGACTTCACCACCAGCTGTTGAACATCTTCCTCTTGGCAGTGGACTTGTTACCACAACATGACTGGGAAGTAGAGGAGCAGCCTCACAGAGACCCAAGTTATAGGATAGGTTTAAAGTTCTTAGGTGTAATGCAAGATGTCTGGATATTTTGTCTGTTGGACAAAACCCCAGGTAATAGCACAGCAACCTACCCACAAAGCCAGCTTACCCTCTTCTCACCAAAATGCTTGTTTTAAACTGAAATACCAACAGCTAAGTTCAGTGTAGCCCCGAGTTAACTCTGATTATATCACTGTGATTTGTACCTTCTTCTCCTATTTTTCCCTCAGTCTGTTTACATCTTAATCATGCCAAGTGGGGGCATCTCTTACCTTGGTGACACCAGGGTTCATGCTCACCAGATCTGTACAGTCCTCATGATAATCTCTCTCCCTTTGTTTGTCTTAATAGTGTGGTACAGTGGTGGCATAGTGTAATGGAGCTTTAAGTGAACAATTTTGTAGGGAACAAAACCTAATGTATTTGTTACCCAGCCTTGGTCTCAGCCCAACTGCTGTTACCTGCTACCAGTAAGATGTGGCAACATGTACACCAGTAACAAGTTTCCCTGCCTTTTTAATTTTGTTTTTTTTAATTTTTTAATTAGAGATGAAAGGTGTTGTGGAATTTGTCTGATTTCACTGCCTGTGCAAGAGCCCTCAGTGGGGCTTTTGCTGGTTATGACCAGCTGGTAGAGATGGACATGTGGCTAACCACAATAAAGGTTCTTTATTGGCAATGGCCATTTTTACTTTTTCCAGCAACACTAGCCAAATATTCTCTTTTTAAGTTATTATTATCTTGAAAGTGAATAACCTATACTGCCCTTGTTTGCTTACAGAATTACAGAACTGCTAGGGTTGGAAGGGACCTCTGAAGGTCATCTAGTCCAACCCACCTGCCAAGGCAGGATCACCTAGAGGATTTGGATTGTCTCCAGAGAGGGAGACTCCATGACCTCCCTGGGCAGCCTGCCAGTGCTCTGCCACCCTCAGCATAAAGAAGTTCTTCTCATGTTGAGGTAAAACTTCTTAGATTGTGGCCATTGCTCCTCCTCCTGTGGCTGGTCACCACTGAAAAGAGTCTGGCACCCTCCTCTTGGCACCCACCTTCGAGATGTATTAATGAGATCCTCTCTCAGTCCTCTCTTCCCTAGACTAAAAGGCCCAGCTCCCACAGTCTCCCTCATAAGAGAGATGCTCCAGACCCATAATCATCTCTGTGGCCCTTCTGCTGGGCCCTCTCCAGTAGAAGGGCCACAGAGATGATAGCTCTTTGTCTTTCTTGTACTGAGGAGCCCAGAACTGGACATGGCACTCCAGATGCAGCCTCACCAGGGCTGAGTAGAGGGGGAGGGTCACCTCCCTCAACCTGCTGGCCACACTCTTCCCAATGCACCACAGGACACCACTGGCTCTCCTGGCTGCAAGAGCACTGCTGGCTCATAGTCAACTTATCACCCACCAAGACACCTAGGTCCTTATCTACAGAGATGCTCTCTAAGAGGTCAGCCCCCAGCGTGCACTGTTACCGCATAATCATCAAGTTTCTTGGAAGGAAAAGAGCACTGAGCAAGTCACTATGATGAATTTTTTTTTAAAATTCTTTTCTACATGCAGAATTAAATCTTGTTTTGCCTTTATATGTGTGTTGTTTTTGCATGGCCTGGTTTTTAGTAGCGGGGGGGGCACAGAGGTTGCTTCTGTGAGGAGGTGCTGGAAGCTTCCACCATGTCCAGCAGAGCCAATGGCTGATGGCTCTGAAGATGGACATGCTGCTGGCCAAAACTGGGCCTGTGAGAGAGCTTGGTAATGCCTCTGTGATGACATATTAAATAAGAAAATCAAAACAAAATGGGGCATGCACAGTTTTTTCTAGCCAGAGAAGAGGAGGAGGTGAGAACATGTGAGGGAAAACAACATGGTGACACCAAGGGCAGTGGAGAAGGAGGGGGAGGAGGTGCTCCAGGCGCCAGAGCCAAGGTTCCTCTGCAGGCCGTGGTGCAGACCATGGTGCAGCAGGTTGTCCCCCTACAGCCCATGGGGATCCACGGGAGATGCAGAGATCCACCCGCAGCCCATGGAGGAGGTGCCCATGCCGGAGAGGGTGGATACTTGGAGGAGGCTGTGATCCAGTGGGAGAGCCGGTGGAGAGAGAGGGCCCTTGCTCCCAGGCTGGAGGAACCTGTCCTTGGAGCACTGCACCCCGTGGAAAGAGAGAGCCACGGTGCAGCAGTTTTGGGAGGGCTGTGTGCCCGTGGGAGGGACTCATGCTGCAGCAGATTTGGGTGGACTCGTGCTCGTGAGAGTGGAGCCATGTTGGAAAATTCATGGAGAACTGTCTTCTGTGGGAGGGTCCCAGGGTCTCACGGGGGAAAGACTCCTCTCTCTGAGCAGCGGAAGAAGAACTTGGGTGACAAACTCACCAAACTCCCATGCCCTGTCTCCCTGTGCTGTTGGTGGGAAGGGGGGAGGGGCTGGAGGAAGAAAAGGTGTTTTAAGGGGGTATTTTACTTCTCATTATCCTCCTCTGATTTTGTTGGTAATAAATTCATTTTCACCATCTAAGTCAAGCCTGTTTTGCCCTTGGAGTGTTTTCTCCCAGTCGTTATCATAACTTCTGAACCCTTCATTTAAATATTTATGTCCTCTACCCAGCTGTGCCAGGGGAGGGTGAGTGAGCAGTTGTCATGGGTGCCTGGTGTTTGGCCAGTGTCAAGCCATGACCATGTGTTATATTTTCAGTTTATAGTGAGAAAGAAGCTTCCAAGTTTGTTATAGTCATCCAGTTAAAACAGGGTCTTCCCTTCTTCCTTCCTTGCAAAATGAATGTAATAAATAACTTCTTGGGATTCTTCTCTGTCTGTCTGAATATTTTCCAAATTTATTGTGTAGAAAGAGAGGATTTCTGCAAGGAGTAAAAGGACAGCCCGGACCAAACAATCTGACTCATGTCTCTAAAACGCTCTCTTAAACAAAAGCTTTTCAGAAGAAAAGTGAACTTTATTAAATATTTTTCACTCAAAACTTGTATCTTTATTTCTTATAATTAGATGTTCTTTGATAAGAATATTACTACTTGCTAATATGGATTGCAGATTTTTAATGTCCTTAAATATATGAATGTGCTTTTAATGTTTGTTAATATATAAGCTTCACCTACACTGCCATGTTATGCATAAGCCTAACTCCTCAAGAAAAGCTAAATACTTTGATCTACAGCTTGCTCTAGGCTTCACTGAAAACTTCATTGTAAAGAGAAAGCTAATAAACTGAGCTAAATTTCTGTTCAAGTCTTCCATTCCTTTTTGTCTCTTTGATAAGGTTTGGTATTGTCACTCCATCTGCCAAGCACTTTTAAGGTGTTTGGTAATAATTTGACACAGTACGTGCTGACATTTTTGTGGATGCTGATTATTTTATACATGACACCTCTTAATGGACAACAACATAAGAAAACTCCCATTTAAATGTACTTAAGCAAAAGTATTAAAATGCATTTAAAAGCAAATCTACTGAGGGTTACAGCTATCAGCTTTCACCTTCAATTTGCATAGATTTCAGCAAGAGCAGAGAATAAGCCTCTTCTTATATCAGCAGGGTTAAAAGACTGCCAGCATTGCAAAAGATTTGTTTCATTACAACCCTGAATCACCTGCCTGGGCTTCATCCACAAAACAGTGCGATCCTAATCTTCCTCCATGGATTCAGCACTCTGGCCCCCCTTTTTGCTCGTGTACTTGTGTATCGTGTCGTAATACACCTCTTGTGAATCAAATGTACACAGCAATGAAATCTTCCGCCATTCTTCCTTGCTGGGAGTTGGAAATGGTGCTGGGTCAGTGGTTGTAAAAAAGCAATTTGTATTTCTTTCTGCCAGCTTCGTTGCATGCTCTTTGGCTTTGATCTCAAAGACTTCCTGTTCTTCTTTTGAGTAAATTTTCTGGAACTTGTGCTGAAGATAGCTGACTGAGGAGCAACAGCGGCTGACACATTTTGAGATCAGTGCCACAGTCATGATGCTGGCTATCAGGAACCATCCTATCAGCTTGGAATAAAGATGGATATGTTAATGGTGGTTTTGTATGGTCCTGTGTGGGAACATAACATTGAAGAAATAAGAAAACTGTAAGCAAAGACACCCTGGAGTGGCTGTAACTGTCTGCTTGCTGCCAAAGAGGGGATCCCATGCACACAATTCAGCCAGACATACAGAGATTCTGCACCCCCGAGCTGATCTTGTCAGATTAAGGATGAATACCCAAAAAAGAGAAGATGGACAGAAGTCACTTACTCATTTATATCCAGCTTTCTTAACTTTTAAGGCAAGATACTGACCATCAGTTTCTGTGGCTGTAGTCACATTCATGGTACAGAGGGTGCAGAATCATCCTGTCTGCCTCATGCTGTGAATCAGAGCTCCTGCTGGCTGTGTTCCTGTGGAACGTAGCTACTCGCCCTGATGTCTGAGCCTGCCAAAACAGCCAGTTTCGACAAGAGAGAGGAAAAGTTGTATCTTGTATATTTTGTAGGCAGGACACAGATTTGGCTATTGAATATGGGAATTAATTCTTGTTTTGCACCTGATTTTAACACGCTTAGACAAGTCTCAGAGGTCCCATCAAAACCAAGTGTCCTAGTAGATGCTGGTCCCTCCTCCACCCAGGGGTATTTAGCTGGAAGCTCCAGGCAGAGATCCTGCAACACGGTCTTTTACCTCAGAATTACTTTTTCTTTAAATGAAAAAGTATTGAGTACTAAAAGAAAAGGACTTTGTGTTCTTTTTGATTCTTAATTTTGTTGAGAGTAGATTGGATATTAAAAACAGTCAGTAATAAAGCCCTCTGACACTTTTTCTATTTTAGTTTGACTGAATGTTTCTTTTAGATTCCACTGCATTGTCAGTAATAGCCAGTCTTCCTTGATTTTACTCCTTTCTTCCCCTGTCCGAATTCAATGGTATAGAGTTTGCCCCTTTCCAGCCTTTTTCTTGGAGAAGCAGCATGCTAAGTATTTAACAAATATAAACACTTTTTTGTTTTAATAAGGGTTTGTACTAAACAGGAACTTACAAAAATCCAAGTAATTATAAACTCTTACAAAACTTAACTCCCTTAACCAGCCCGTAGTATTTTCCTTAGAAAAAGTTGCAAAACCTGATTTTCCTACTGGAGTTAAGATTCACACAAATGTAGAAACAAAACTGAAGTGCTGCCAAAATTTGGAGGTCTCGTTTCACTCCAAACAAGAAAAAATCCACACGAGTGTTACTGTTTTGATCATGCAGTGCAGTTTGCCTTCAGCACAAGAAACTTTAAGAAGACAGATATATATTTTAACTATTCTGCTGGAATACAAGTGTGAAATTATTAAGAGGTTCAAGCATTGAGATTTACAGTCAAACAGGTTGTTCTAACTTGTTTCTCTTTCCAGATGTCTCCTTGCAACAGCTCTGTTGCAAGGAGACATCTTGAAAGAGAAACAAGTTAGAACTTGCAACAGCTCTGTTGCAAGGAGACATCAGCTTCCTCTCTGTTAGTGATCTCAGCTTCCCCTCAACTAATGCTGATTTACAGAAGTTTGGGGTATTTAGAGGCATAAAAGTGGAGAAGAACTCACACCATGTCTAAGTTAATTGAGAAGAAAACTTGCTGTGGAAAGTCCCGTTCTCTAGGCTGGTTGTCTGCCCAGCTTGGAATGAGGTTTTGTAAATGACAGTGCCGAGCCATTACCATGCAAACATGCAAAACCAGAAAGTAGCATAAAAATACACCTATTGCTTCTCTGTTACAACTTTTTTGCCAATGAATTTTTGCTAGCTGTGTGCTTTTGGTACATGATATTATATAACATGAGAGAAGGACTGGTTACAACCCCTGGCAGGCACCACTATACATTGAGCAGTCAGGGTTGAAGCCCATATTGTGAGAAGAAGAGCAGCGAGGCTTTACCTGGGACTGTGCCTGAAGGCTGAGCCTATCACCTGGTATGTGTGCTGCTAATTCCGCATCACAGGGTATTTTGAACAGCTTCTCTTGGCAGTCAGGGCCTTTATCTTTACAGAAGAGACGCTGTGTCAGGCTGCTCCCGCTGGCCGCACACTCGTAGAAGTTGGCTCCGAGCAGGGCGACCGCTATCCATGTGAGAGGGGCCACCAAGGCTCTGGCTGTCACCGGTACCAGCACCTGGCAGAAATGGGCACAGGACTCCGAGGCACTGCATTCCTTCTCCTGAGAGCAGCCGCCTGTCAACTGGTGCCATATCCTGGTGTTCACCATGTAACCGAGCAGCAAGAGCATGAAGGCAGGCACTAAGAGGAAGAAAGAGCCATACACCATGTTCCCAGAGTTGGAGGGACACTTGAACACCACAGATGAAAAGAGATGTGCTCGGTGGCAGCCGTCAGCAGGGACACAGCACTGTAGCCCAGAATGGTCTGGTGGCGGATGCAGAAATCCAGTGTTTCACATAACCTATCCATTTTCTGCCTCCCCTTACTTTGAGAAGAGCAAAATCTCGGTCAGAAAAGGAAAAAAGAGAGATAAGTGTCCTGCAGTTTGCATGGCTTAGAGAGGCTTGCAGAGCTTTCAGTTTCTGTTTGTGGTGGTGATGCCGTGAGACATAGAAACAGCCCTTCGTAGAGGAAGTAAAAGAGCCTGTGACTACTGCACAGTCAAGCAGAGACCACACCAGAAAACCACTCCAGTTATCAACAGGAAAACAACGAGGAGAGTTGTTTCTATAAAAATAGTCTGCGTTTGTCCACACATGCATTGTAACTAGCAATGGCTTAAATCTCATCATCTTTTTAGTGAGGCTTTTCGGTGAGGCAGATTCAAAGTGTGACTAAAATGTGAGAAAACCACCCAGAACTCTATACAGATTTTTATCCTGCCTTATTTTTAGCAATACAATATGGCTTCTCCTCTTATGGAAGAAAATTCAACTATAATCATGTCAATTTTCCAAGATAATCAATCAATCTGTCTTTTTAAAGTAGTTATATTGGAAATTATATAAGCCTTAAATTTTTTTAGTTTAAAGTAACATTTAGTCATGGATTTGTTTGCCAAGGGGAAGGGCAGCTAGACTTTGTTGTTTGTTTAATCTTTAAACCACTGAGGCTTTGGGTCTTGCAGGGCAAGGCCTGTGTCTTGGTTTAAAAGACAGGTGTCTGCTAAGGAAGGCAGGAGTCTCCCTTGGAATGGCAGATGCAACCCCCCTCCCTCCGAGTTATTATAATTTTGAAATCAAGGGGCTTTTAGGCAAAGATGTGGGAAATAGGAATAACAGTTCTTTACTATTATATATCTATATGTGTATAACCAGTCAAACAAACAGCAATAACCATGGCAGTAACAGCGAACAATCACAAACCCAGTGCCAGCCTTCTTGGCTGTCGGGCCCTTTCCCCTCGGGTGCAGTTCCGCTCGCAGCCGGCAGGGGCGCTGGCGGCTCCCGGTGAGCAGGGCAGGTGCGATGGTTCCCCCGCGGCTGCAGGGGCGCTCCGGAGCGAGCTCGGGGAGCACGCGGCACTGGCGGCCTGGGATCCCGGGAGGGATGGAACAAAAAAGCTTCACAAACCCCTGGGCAGCCGATCCCGGTGTCCGGCTGGACCCTCGGGAACAGCAGGCTGGAACAGCAGGTTGGAATGGCAGGCTGGAACAGCAGGCTGGAACGGCAGGGACAAGCACAAATCCCGGATGGCAGATGCGATGTATCCAAACGGGGAACCCCCCGGAGGTCTGGGCAGGCAGATCGAGCAGGGCTACAACGTAGCGAAGGCTCGAAGCAACGGTGGGGCAGGGCAGCCACAGCCCGGCTCCAAGAGGGGCAGGGAAGGTGGGCTTGGGATCCCAGGGTTTCTCCAGCAGAAGGAAAAAGCAGCCGAAGAAAGCAGACTCCTTTCTGTCCTAACGCCAGAGACCAAACTGCCCCCACACACTCAGGTGAAAACAAAAGAGTAGCCAGCTCTTTTGTTTTCCTTAAGCACCCAGTAATTTGTTCCCCTGGCAACATGTATGGGCAAAATTCCTTTAACAGAAGAAAAGCCAGGAGAGCTCCTAAAACCCCAACAGCCTGATAAGCTCTAATAAAAAAAATTGGTGTTTTGGAGGTCTGGGATTTTAAAATTCACAGTTCCCAGTTCAGCTTTTGGGCAGCTGAGAGGATGGCATAGAGGCTCCAGAGCAGGCAGCACTGGTTCAGGTGGCTGCCAGGCTTGCACCAGTTGTGCTGTGCTCAGTACTGAGCTGCTGCTGCTGCAGAGGAAAAGGTGCTGCTAAATGAAATGCTTGCCTTGGCCTGGAGAAGACTTTGTTATTATGCAGCAGTGTACTACAATGACATAGCAAGCAAAAAAGGATGTAAAACCAGAAAGAATGGATCAGGCTGAAGGTTAGTCTGGCCACATCTCAGCTACAGCCAATAGCTTAGTGGGAAGAACAGGGACAAGGAAAGGAAGCTTGGCAATGCACTCACACCCTGTGTGATTTCAGGGATTTCCTTGTATCTAACACCTGTTGTTTTAACCCATGCAGACTTACTGACACCCAAAATATTGTATAGCAAGTCTGCTTAACCTTCATTCGAACCTGACACCATCCCATTTGATGCCCCCAAGATCTGGAAGGGAAAGAGAAAAAAGAATAGATCCTTGGTGTCTCCATCAGCTCATGGTCTTGTACACCTTCACCATAGCCCCCTCTTTCCCAGGCTGGGGAGCCCCTAATATAGTCATTCCTCATCTGATGTTGCATACTTTTGTTATCCATGTTGCCACCTGAACTGTTCTTTAGGATTCAGGTATCCTTTTTCACATGAGAGGAAATAGGAAGTATACCAGATTTCCAGTGCCTTGAAGATGCAACTGAATCACAGTTTGCTACAAAGGCACACTGACATTTGGTTTCTATTTCCTTGAAATAATTTCCAGAATTTTAATTTTGTTTTGATCATCCATGAATCAATATTTTAGCAAGATATGCTTTATAATAAAAAACCCCCTTCAGTCCTTGAGGGATAACCTCAGCAAGCTCAGAGTCCATCAGTGTATATATGAAGGTAGGATTTGGTTTCAGTTTGAACACCACTTCTTCTATACTGAATTAGACCTGCCATTTTGCTTTTTGGTTGGCAGCCTAAGAAAGTATCTCTCCAGTTCTTTAAAGCAGTGGTTCATTTTTAAATATCAAGAATAACTTTGCATTATTGGCAAATACTGTCACCATGATTTTTACTTAGAGGCAGCTAGAGACAGAAGTTAGCAAACCTTGAAACCAGAATTCACCATGCTGGAAAAAGTCCTAGCAGATGCCTCATCCCTGGAAGTGTTCCAGGACAGGTTGGATGAGGTTTTAAGCAACTTTGTCTTGTGGAAATTGTCCCTGCCTATAGGAGGGGGGGTGGAACTGGATGATCTTTAAGGACCCTTCCAGCCAAACTTTTTGATGATTCTATGATTCTTTGTCAGCATGGCAGAAAAAACAGATGCAAGGTAAAATTGCTGCAAGGGCACCTCCTTGCAAAGACCGGGACATGGGCTGCCTCCAGCAACCACTGGTTACACAAAAGAGCCAAAGGACCAGAGGCAGCTCTCTGGAACAGATTACGACCACACAGGGAAAGCATAGAGCCAAGAAACCCTGCTGCTTCTGCTTCTGAGCCTAATTTTACCAGTGCTTTATTTATCTGTAATAAAATACGATTTCAGGAACAAGCTTCCTGCAAAAAAAGGAGGGGAGCTCTGCATGAAAAAGGATTAACCCTCCTCCAAGAAAACACGTTTCCAGTAAATATTCACAGAGAGCTGTGGGTGAGGGAAGAGAGACCACCCTAGTTGAGCAGTGGGGAGCAGCTGTGCTGAGAGCTAAGTGGGGTGCAGGAGTGTCCAGGGTGAGCCCAGCCAGTGGCAGCTTTGGGAGCTGGGGAGCGGCCCAAGGGGGCTCCTGGGTGCAAGGAGCTGTGGGGCTGGGGAGATACAGAGCCCCCATTCACTCAGAGCTCTCTTCTCCCAGGGCAGCTCTTTTTTGCCCTCTAAATTAACACTTGTCTGGCCACAACAGCTGCAAAGCATTATATGGAAAGTATTCAGAAAACCAGTTTTCTGTTAAAGGACCCAGAATTCCAATTAAATGGTTGTTTTTACACTGATTTGCATTAAATTTCATGTCTTCCAAGGGGGATGGGAACAGTGTGAGAATTTAAAAGATGGACATTTTTAGAACAAAAGGTTATTTTTTTCATTTGAAACATCTTTCTGTTTTGAAATATTCTTTGTTAAAATGAAGGGCTCAGCTGAAAACAAGTGGACTTGTTTAATATTTTATTTTCTCCTTGCCATTTTAACTTCTATCCTTTCATTTGCAGATGAACAATTCTCAAACATTTTCTAGGTTGAAAAAGCTGTACCCTGAACTAATTCTGTGGTTCAATGAAGTGCATAAAACTGGTTACAAATACAGCAGGTACAAGTGTGTGTATGGGCACTGAAGGGCTTTACCAGTACATATTGTGCAGATATTGTTTTAGTTATGTTAGTAAGTCCTTACAATAGGTTCTTTTAAAATTTTTTTTCTTGCTGGAACATTTTCTACTGGTTCAGAATAGCAAATGACTGGTTTTGGTTTCCTACAAGTCATTCTCCTTCTAGCTGTTACATCCAAGGCCCATCCTGTCCTAAATTACTCCCATTAGTCTTATCAAGCTCAACTCCCTCTTCATGGTTGCAATGGAAAAGAGCACCTCTGCACTGGTCTTCCGCTTATAAGAACCGGACTTGCTTCTTCAACTGAAAGAGGTGTAAGCTGCATTTCTCCAGTTCAGAAAGACACATGGATAAATAGTCTTTTTTATTCTAGGAAAATTCTTGTAATGCCTTTTGTCTCATTGCGGGTGAAATTAATGCTTAACATGTTGGAGGTCGTGTCCACAAGCAGATCTGCACCTACCCTCCAGGTGGACTCACCTCCCCTGGAGGCTCATTGCCTCACTTTGTGAAAGTTATTCTGACTTTATGGTTGAACCGGCCTTCTTACAAGTTTGTGAAGCGTCACACAGCTCAGTGGCACCACATAAATCATTAGTAGTACTAATACTTAGTAGAACAGCAGCCTGAGAAGTAGCACTGTGCCTGGGCCTGCACAGCTTACAAGCATTTGTGTACATTATACTGCTATTTTAAGGCATTACATTTATTAGCAATTTTTGGCTGAAAATGAATTTTAGCGGGTAGGAAGGAAACAGGTCTGGAAAACCAAGTGTGGCTCTGAAGGAGGCTCTGACGGGTGAGCTCTGGTACAGAGTCACATAAGCCATGGCACTAATTTTTCCTTGCCGTTATTTACTGCTGCTCTTTTAACACTATGGGTCCACTACAGGTCTCATTTCTGTATGGGGAAGGTCCTGTGACCCAGTCCAAATGTCCTGCAGCAACCAGCTCTATGAGGGTTTTACTGTTCAATCTACAGTCTATATGAGCCATTAATAAACCTGTGTGATTCTGTCTGTGGATTAAGTGACAAATATTTGCTGATCTTATAAGAAAATATGGATAGAAACATAGGATTTGGAAGGTAGAAGTTGTCATGTTTTATGATGAAATTAAGTAGCCTTGGTGAGGCAGATTACAGTTAAGAGTAATCAGGTAAATCACCCTGGGTAGTTAACTAGTCAGTTCTAAGAAAGAAAAGCTCAGTCTTTTTCATTTACTATGGAAAATGAAATATCATAAAATGACTTTGCAAATTTAAGCACATTAAACCCAAATTATTTGTATACTCTTATTACAGATGTTTTGTATTCCATGTGTCCTTGCTTTCGTCAGGTTTTACCATGGCAACTTGCTGCCTTGGAGTTGCTGCACAGCTGAGAGGTCATAGAGTCATAGGATGGTCTTGGTTGGAAGGGACTTGAAAGATCACACAGTTTCAACCCTCCTGCCATGTGCTGGGAACCTTCCACTAGACCAGGGTACTCAGGGCCCCATCCTGTCTGGTCTTGAACACTTCCAGGGATGGGGCAGAACCTCTCTGGGCAACCTGTTCCAGAGCCTCACCACCCTCACAGTAAAGAGTTTCTTCCTGATATCTAATCTAAATCTGCTTTCATCTTAAAGCCATTGCCCCTTGCCCTATCAAACAGATTTGATCTGCTCCACTCTGTGTGTGCATATGTGTGTGTCCTAATGGTGGCTGATCATGTGCTACAAAACATGCTTTGTACTTCTCCATTCAATTCATCCTTCTTTCTCTTTTTAAACTTGAACAAATTAACTAGTTCTTTAGTTTGTGGTAGTACATCACTGTCTCCAGTTTCCCATCTTGGGTTCCTTTGCTGCCAAAATTTTTTCGCTTATAGAATATTTTCTAACAGTAATGGAGCCCAAGAATTAAGACCCTATCCATTTCAAAGTTGTCAAAGAATTGAAAAGTTTCTGGCTTCTGATCCTCAACTTCCTTTGCTCATATATTTTTTCTAATCAATCTAATCCTTAGCTACAAAATACCCAACCTGTTTCAGCTCACCACAACTGTACAAGCTGTGTCAGACTCTGTGGTAACTATGTCTGGCTTGTATTAAAGGCTGAACTCTATTACACTCAACAGCACTTGTATGTGCACTTTCCATTTTTTTTTAATGGGAAGATATGATTCAAAAGGAAAGAATGATATATGGGACATAAGGAGAAAGTATTCCCAGTTGCCTATATTTTATGTCAGCAGTAACTTTCCGAGTCTCTCTGTCTGCCCTCATTTATTCTGTAATGTTCAAATACTCCATCATCATTGTCATTTTATTTGCATGGCATTTGCAGCTGTATTTTATAGCATTATTGAACATTTTCTATATTCCTCTAGCTTCCATAAAGGCAGAGTTCTTCGAGTGTCCTCCCAGGGACTCTGGTCATCTGCCCATTTTCCCATTGCTACCAACCTGCAGTTGGGACCACCAGAGGAAACTCCATGACAAATGTAATAAGTGAAAGAATACAATTACTTCAGTTGATCAAAATAAGAGGCCATATAAAAAAGGACAAGCATGAGAGAAGTGAATATAGTTCTAAACTACAATTAATAGCAAAAATCTACTATAACTGCTTTAACATCTTTACTAGGTCATGGAGAAACTTGGCCTTCCCTAGCATGTCCCAAAGAGTTCAGCTTCTCATCCCAAGGATAGTCCTGCTCTTTAGGGATAAAAAGAAATGCATATGCTGATCACTTTTTCCCTCTTGCCACAGGGCAAATTCATCTAGCTCGCTCTCACAGCAGTGTGACAGTGTAGGGAAGTTTCCATGCCCCAATCCTCCTCAGGTTTTCTTCATTGGCATTTCCTGTAGGCATATCCAATGGGCCCAGCTTTCCTGGCATTCCTCGCTTCGTGTGCTACAGTTTTAATGAAGACAAAGTGGGAAACCAGGGGTTTTATGCTCGTGATTTTAGAATAATTCCACCTCCTTGAAGAATGGCTTCAAACTGGTGATAGGTACGAAGCTAGGCTGAGTATGGAATGTTTGGTGAAAAAATGTATGTCAATATTTTAAGGACAGTCATAAACTCATATATACTTGTTATGGATTATTGTTCATGGTAACACAACCCCGGGGGTTGGAGTGGGACAGTTTTCCTCTTGATTGTTCCAGGGTCAGTTAGGAATGAAACCAGTAAAATCATTGATGGTTTTGGGCACAAGTCAAAGGGGGAAAAGGCCACAACATCATGCTAAATGTCTTATACAATAATGCATTTCAGCTAGAAATTTTTCTCTGCATCCTGAACTTCTGGAAAATCATCATAAATGCTATGAATGCTGTTTTTCTTTATGAGCCTGAAGAACCTGGCAGGAAAGGTAGCATCTGGGGAAAATGCTATGCATGCATTTCGCTGAAGAAGTGCACTCATATATTGTGTCATTTGGTCCAGCTCCCCTGCCTGAAGCAGGTAATCATTTTGTTCCTTCCTTAAGAGGGTCCAGGGCTCTTTTTTTGAAGTGCTTTGACATTATTTGTTTCAAGGTTGAACTTATTTGTAAAACAGTCTCTATACTGGTGACAGTACAGACATATCCAGCACGGGATTTCTGCTGCCGAGAGCTCCTGGAGTCAGCTGCCAAGAAAGGACAGAAAATGACATCTTGGCTTCATTAGCTCAGTCTGACTTACCAGCCTGAAGTTACCCTACTGATTTTAACAGACTAGCCAGAGCAAAGGGATTAAAGTTATACAAAAGTGTGTTTGATCCCAACTCAGCCTTTTGCAGACCAAATAAATGTGAATGTAATGTCCCGGTGCAGAAACATGGCTATTTTCCAAACTCCGTACTTTCAAACACTGAGAAAATGCTTTTCATCAGTGGAAAATATATAGGCCAACAGAAGAATGTGATGTATTTCAGACATATAATTCTTCAGAGTAAGCTTTGATCTTACAAGTTTTAAGAAATGAAGTAATAAAGCTCCTTTCCCTTTGCTTCCTTGAGTCACAATGATATATATAACATAGACATTTTTTGGCTGGACTCAAAAAAATCATTAAAAAAATCTAAGAACAAGATTCCACTTCCACCCTCAAACATATACACCACTACCTGTGGTCTGAATTGCCATTCACTTTGTTCAGAATACAGTGAATGAACTTTAGACTAAATTAGACTGAAGCCCTGAAATGAAGCATACATGACTGAACAGCAGCTATTGAAGAGAAATTGAGTGAAGTCAGCAGGGTCTCAGATGAGTGTAGGAACCCACCCACATATACCCATTTCTTGGATAGCCACTTTTTCCTGTGGCCAGAGATGCAGAAAATGAACATTTTCAGAAATGAAAAAGAAGTGGAATAAGAATGGGAGCAGAGGCATGTGCCAGAAACACCTCAGTCTTGTTACTCCATTTAAAATAGGGAGCAAAAAATAGCTTTGCTGCTGGGTGCCATACAATGACATTTCAAAAGTTTGTCAGTATACCCAATCTAGAAGAGCCCAGTGCTAAATGCCTCTACCATGGACACAAAGCTCACCGAGGCTGCTTCTCTCTGGCAGTTCAGATGAAGGATGCAAAGGTGAGGAGAGCTTCCTCTCCTGCATAAGCAAGTGTTGAGGAACACCATTTTTCTCCAGCCCTCCCACAAGCCAAGAGGGCTGTCGGGCTGATCCCATTTACCTGCTCTTCCTCACTGCAGCTCCTAGAGAAGAAAGGGCAGCTTGAATTTTTCAGTGTACGCTGCCACCTGAGGCCTTGAACTGTTTCTGTTCTGTGACACAGACATTTCTACCCAACACCCCACTGCCCATGCCACATTACTGATGGCACAGAACCATCTGTTCTTCCATTTGTTTCAAAATCCATTAAAAAGTTACAGTCCTTGGTAAGGAATGAGAGAGACAAGAATGGAAGAAAAGAGTGGAAACAAAACTTAAGTAACCACTGGAGAGGGACTTTTTAAAGGCTCTGGCCTGGAAAAGAATAAGTAAGGATTCTTTTCATATCTAAAAGACAGTCAGCACAATTAAGGCTTAATTTGCTTCTTTAGTTCCCAAACTGAATCAAAGTTACATCTGTGCAAGTGGAGTTCAGAGCAGCAAGTAAAGACAGTCATACACATAAATCCTTAACAGATGCAAACCAAGCACAGGCTGGAAAACCCCTGGATGCACACTTTATGCTTAAATGGGTCTGGTCTCTCATTCAGGAGGTCAGGCTGCTGCATTTCATTTCCCTTTACAGTATCAATGTACACACCATTCATTTGAATGCTGGTCTGCTTTAAAAGCTGCTTTAAGACCTGTCTGTGAGCATGGGCAGCTCTTGCAATCACCTCTTTCCCTTGGCACTGCTGGAAGAGTGCTGAGAAGTGTAGTGTAAATGAGAGCTAACATGCAAAACCATACCTTAATTTCTAACCTCTGCAGTTTCATTTGACAGCTACACAAAATCCCACCCTAGAAATTAGATGCCACACTACAAAGCAGACAAAGAACTGCAGGCACTTCTCAAGTCTTTTAGACTACAAGGTGGCTTTCTGGTTGTTCAAAGCAATAGCAAATTGACATAGGGGAAATGTGCATGGACATGAAATAAACCCTTGACTTTTTGGTGTTTCGTGCCAATAATAGTATCACCTAATACTGAAAAACTAACAGTGTCTTTAAAATTGAACATAAGCCAACAGCTATTTTTGCATGTCTTTATGTCATCACAGTGCAAAGGCAGAAATAAAGAGTTTTCAAGTT
The DNA here is from genome assembly GCF_017639235.1 of Corvus kubaryi. Lineage (NCBI taxonomy): Eukaryota > Metazoa > Chordata > Aves > Passeriformes > Corvidae > Corvus > Corvus kubaryi. The sequence continues at coordinate 28,825,412 of NW_024582091.1, read as the reverse complement.
ATCCACAGCCTGTCACAATTTAGTTGCTTTCAGTAGGCACCACTACCCACATGGACCTATATGGGTGATACTCCCCAGGCTCAGCTCCCTTTGCCATAAGAAATAAAGTGAGTTGAAATAGACAATTAATCATCTCATATGCCTTTAGCAATTAGGGAAAAGGGGAAGGTATGTTTTGAAGGTGTTCCAAGGTCTTAGGTGGGCTGAGTTACTGTCTGAATACTCTCATAATCCAGTGATGATGCATGGATCAGAAATTAACTGGGTACCTAAATCTTTGCTCAGATAAAATGTAGCCAATTTCATTGAATAAATCCAGGCATTGGAGACTGCAGTAGAGCTTATTTATGTGAATACAGTGCTCTGAACTGACTCAGTAGCTGGAAGCTAGTGAAAATATTCTGACCTATTCACTGAAGATATTTAGACAAGGAAAGCTTATCACATTTCAACACATAGACTTGCAGAAGGCTTAACAGGAGTAATGTAGAACATACATCTAAATGGTGTAAAGAAGGGGAAACAAAGGTTTGTGGTTTGAACCAAGTGCTGATGAACATAATTACTGTCATTATCAGTAAAAATATTTAAATAAAATAAAAACAACTTTTCCATAGAGATAATTATAATGCTTTTATTTAGCAAATGTACTGAAGAATTGTTTTTCTGTAAAGACATACAGGTATGCCCCAATTCCATAGAGCTTCCATTCTCTCAAATAGCTATGAATTTTTGAAATTAGTTTAATGAACAGAGGGAATATATGTGGAGATGTCAAACTTATTTTTTTCATAGACCACATGATTCCATTAACCACTAATCCCCAAATAATTGACCTGGGGCCACCAAGAGCTTGCAGAACCCTTGCTGGTACTTTATAGAGAACAGGCTGTTCACAAAATTTTAACTGTCCTCTTTCTAGCCATGTGAAAAGAAAAAAGGCATTAAATACTTCCTTAATACATATTTTTCCATACTGGCAGTTGCTGAGGTTACCGCAGGATTGCTTTGGTTCTTTGTATTTTTAAAATTACATATGGAAGGACATTGATTTAGGATATTATTTTCCTACTAAGACGTGCTTCAAACTATAGAAAACTTTCTTGAAACCGTGCCTTGTAAAATGGAGAACAGACCCTGCAGAATTCAGCATTCTACAGCCTACACTTGGCTAAAACAGAAATGTGGCTTTTTTTCCTGAGAATTGCATTCTGTTCTACTTTGAATTAACCCCATATTTGCCTTCTACTGCTTACTAGTGATGTGCCTCTCACTTGGCAAGCACTGACTTGACTGTCATTTCCCCACTGAGCCAGACTGTAAAGCATGGTAGAGATGACACAATATAAGGGTCTGCAATAATGATGCAGGGGTGTCCCATACTGAGCCATTCTTTGGTTTGGCAGAGAGAAATGAAGTCTACTGCTAAGATCTGCCTCGTATACATACGTTTGAATGTCCTCATCTTAGGAGAATGTCCAGAGACATCCCTAGCAGCCTGAAATGAAAACTCACTACATGGAAATCAAATTCTGTATAAAAAAAGACCTTAGAAACAAACCTACCAAGAGGGCTCTTCTCACCAAAAAATTAATTACAACTTTACATTACTGAACTCTGATGGACAAAGCATAACATTCCCTCAGATGTGAGGCCCAACTCAAAACACGAAGGAGGAGTACTTATTAAGTACTGAGTTTTCGGAGATAGTCATTGCTTGCCCTATTCTTTAATCCCTTCTGGTCTGAAAACAATCTTTCCCCAGCTTTTTTTGGAATTTTTCAGAAAAAAAAAAAAAAAAAAAAAAAAAGACTATATAAACTTTGGCCCTATTAGGGTTAATGCTTTTGCATAGACATATATGACCATAAACTGGTCAACTAGTAGAGGTCTTCTGCTAACATTGTGACTGAGAACAGGAAGAATACAGCCACAATAATATACAGCTGTCTACTAAAAGTATTGCATACAGACATCTTTGGCCATGCAGTCTCTTGGCCTTCTGGAAATATGTGAGCTGCATTGCTAACATGACAAAAAAAATAGCAATGTTGAGAATCAGGAACAGGCGAGTATAAGAAGCTGATATTGATGGGGCACTACTGCGAGCAGTCGTCACCATCTGTGCCAGCCCTGATCGGCCTTTGATTGACAACCCAGTTTTGTGCTTCACGTAAGTGATATCTGCAAAATCCAGAAGATCTTTCATTTCCTCATCTTCATCTACAGGCAACTCTTTTTGTGCTTGAGTCTGTGCCTTTTGTCGCACTTTTCTTTCATTTACCTCAATTTGTGCAAAAATGTCAGGAACAGCATCAACAAATTTGTAGCCTTTGGCTACCTTTCTGTTTTTCTTTGCTCTGCCACGCTGCTGCTGCTGCTGCCTTTGTGAGATTGCAAATATCCTGTCAATGGCCTCCTCTGTCTGTCTCTTATCTGAAAACCTCAGCAGGCGCTCAGCAGTCTTCCTAAAGCTGGCCGTGTTGCGTACACGAGACAGGATCTGCTTCTCAAGCTGCTGGAAAACAGGCTTAAAGTGTTGCAGGTTCCTCTCCACGATCCCTATGTAGTCCTTCACTTCTGGCACTGTGGAGGTCCTAATGGCAGAGGCTCGGTCAAAGACAATTTTCTGGCGGTCTGCAATAACCTGTGCAAAGGTGGAGCGGGAGCCGTCCTCGACGGGCCACAGGTACACGGCGTAGGCGTGCTCACCAGTGGTCACAAAGACCTCCAGCTGCGGGGAATCTCCACGGACAGTGAAGCTCTGCACGTCCACAGAGGGCCCAATGAAAAGGTAAATGGCCCTCGTGACGGGGCGCCGCAGCAGGGTCGTTACATTCACGTAGTTCGTTCCATTGTAGGGGTAGCCCCGGGGATACATCCGTGAGGCAATGGTGGCTTTCTCACTGTGGCCAGTGTCGTCCATCCAGTACATCTTATATATCCCATCACGGTGCCTAATAAAGGCCCCATGGACATCATCAACAACTGTTTCTTCAAAAGGCACATCCACATTGTGGAAGAAACTGGTTGCTGCCTCCAGAGGACTGTCATCTTCTAGGTGGATTTGGTCCACTAGCAAGAGAAGCTGGGGATGGAGAAGTATGAGGTTTCGCTGTAATTTTCTCAGCTTCAGTTTAGGATTGTATGCACCCACTCCTTCTCCCCTGATAAAAACCACCCCGCTTCTCTCTGTGGCGGCAACCACTCGTCCCTGACAGTCGCCAGCCAAGTCATGTTTATATTTAAGCCACTTTGAGGAACAGTCTTCTGTAATCTGCCCTTCCCATGGGGAGAAGCAGCTCTTAGACACAGCAGGGGAAAACATCAACACATTATTAAAAAAAGTATATTTTGGCCCATACAGAGCTTCTGTTATGAAAGGTACGCCATTGGGAGCAAAAGTAAAGGAGTTCTGGTCTGGGTGCTCATGGCCAGCATTGAAGTTCCTCCACCCCTTGATCCACTCTTTGTACTTGTTCTTATGAACAATATCATATATTGCACGTCCTCCCAGCTTTCCTGACTTGAAGGAAAGGAAAGGCCTGTTGATTTCAGCTGGCAAAGCACTTCCGTAAGTTACCACTCCCCAGTCCTCAAAATAATGCAGCTTAGGAACCCCGTAGTCTGGTGGAGGTACAGAGCGCAAACTTGCATCATACCTGTGAAAAAAGGTGACAAAAATGCAGTTAAAAATCACTTGGCTGATTCCATTGTCAGCACTTGTACACAACTCAAAATCCATCCAATATTTACATCAAGGAGCAAGCCAAAAATATAAAGCCCACAGTTATGCTTCCTAATCATATAGATGTAATTAGTATTCATCACATTAATTCCTACACAAATTTGTTGTGTGTTTTTTACAGAATAACAGCTGAAAGCATCTGCTCTTCATTTGGAGCAAGCAGTCTTTCTGCAGTTCAAAAGGAAGAGTAACACTAATTTCAAACTACCCATGTTTTGTCTTATATAGTCATAAAACTACTCTGTAACACAGATGTTTAAAAAAGGCAGATTAGATCAAGCTGCAGACACTGCCTATTCTGCACTAGACATCAGCATTTGTGCCTATTTACTGACTACTTAACAAAGAGAAGCAGAGTATCAGTTTCCCCAAAAGGATGATTACAGAAGTCTGTAGTCTTCAAACAGAATAGGCAATAAATTAAAAATTAATGAAAAGGCACTCTAAAGGATAAATGTTTATTATTTATATCAATTAATGTATGTTAGTGTCTTTCTCGAAACTAGGCTGAAGAAAAATTTTCATGGTTTTTCTTTTATAAATTGTAAGATATAAGACATTTTGTTTAAAAAGAAGCCTTTATTCCAGAAAAGGTTACAATGACTACAATTTTATCTATGGGAGTTAAAACAACACAAATCCAAAACAAAACTTAACCTTCTGGCATTGTTTTTAAGCAACCAAAATACACAAAACCATATTAAGCCCAGTAATATTTCTGTTAGACGGTTCCGGAATCAGATTTATTCTTACAACTAACCAGGAGCTTCTGGCAGGCCCTAGAAAGTCCCAGAATTTCCATGAAGAGACAGGAGAAAACAGTGATGGGATGAAGTTGTAGAGGAGAGATTCTGTATTTTGCAAGTAACAAGATGAAGGCTGCCTGGAACCTAACAAACATGCACTCTAATGTGCACATCATAAATGCAAACTAACAGATATTCAATAAGATTTTTCTTGCAAGAGAGAGAGAGAGCTACACTGACTCTTCAAAAATATTCTTGTTATCTCCCCAAACCAAGGGAATTCATATGTGGATTTAAGCTTCTTAAGTCTTTTAATTTCTTACTTTTAGAAGATTGACATAGAAGTTAGCATAGCTGGAAATTGCATGGAAAAATATCCATCTAGCATGGCATTTTTTCCAAGCATATCTTGCAAATTAGTGTGCAAATCCAGTTAACAGTAGCCTTACTGCTTGGATTATTCAGCTTTTAAAAGAAAATTTATACTATTTCACAGAACTTTTGAAAGAAAACTATGTTTTAAATATTTGCCTAATTAATTATAAAAGAACACAACAGGATTAAACCCCATTAGAATAGACCAAATTAAACAAAGACTATATACAGGAAAATTTTCGGTTCCTTTGGAATGGTCTATATTCTATGAAAGCAATAGACAGTGGAAAGAAACCATAAAAGCAGACGTAGATCAAGACCAGGGTGCTCCCTGTGGCAACCTGTATGGTGTATCTGTGCTAAGTGAAGAAGTTCTTCTGTGCCTCATGACCCTGGGTGGCACATGGACAGCCTGATCCTGGCTTCTACGGTGCACATCTAAAGATAATGAACTATCGCTAACAGCAAACAGCTGCCAGGTTCCTTTTGAGCCCACTCATTCCCTTTCATACCAGAGAAATTCAGTGTGGAGAGTGCACCACCTCTGCCCTTTGGATGGTGTGCCCGGGCCCTCCACCACTCGGTTCCTTCTGATCTGCTCTGCCAACCAGTTCCCACTGCCATTGCGCATGACAAATTTGTCGAGAAACACCAGCTGACTCTCTGGCCCGTAGAACCAGTTATAGTTGGAATCTGCGATGGCCACAGTCCTCTGGAACCCTTGGGAAAAAGTGAAAAGGAATGTAAGAAAGAACAAATAAGCACACAAAGATGCTTTTGAAGAGCATGATGGTGAAGCCAAGCAGTGCAAACAGAAGCAGCTTTTTCAGATGTTTATAGACCTGCTTGTAAATGAGCCGTAAATAGGTTACACAGGAGCACCTTCCTTCTGCTGCAGCTAACTTGAATATTCACCTTTCTTCTTTGGCTTTGGGCTACAGACAGCCAAAGTACTACACAAAATGTAAGATGCAATCCACTTCCTCTCCTCATTTAAATCTGGCAACGGTAACTTTCCCTTTACAGCTTTTATTTTTTTAATGCGAATCTATACTCTCCAAAGGAATAAACCAGAGGTGTCCCCAAAGAACAAAATAATCAGCTTCACCTTGAAACCATCATTGTGAGTTCATTTTGCTCTTAGGAACCTCTTCCCAAAGGATGCCTGAGGTCTCACACGGAGTCAGCACAATTCCTTATGCGCCTTTGCTGGCACACCAAAGCTGCATTCAGCCCCCCTTACATACATGGATAGATCTGGGGTTCCAAGAGAGTAACCAAAGATTTTTTAACTAGGAATTTGAGCAATATCAGTTCCTAATGAAGTGTCCTGCAAATAAGCAACACAAGGGGTAACAGCTTTAGACTGAAAGAGGGTAGAGCTAGTTTACATATAAGGAAGAGGTTCTTTCCTGTGGGGATAGTGAGGCACTTGAACAGGTTGTGAAGCTGTGGATGCTCCATTCCTGGCAGTGTTCAAGGCCAGGTTGGATAGGGCTTTGAGCAACCTGGGCTAGTGGAAGGTGTCCCTCATTAGTAGGCAGTGATAAACAAGGATGTTACTGTTTTGATGACTGATGAAGGTAAAATCCAAGGAAATGGTTATTTTGAAAAAAATCCAAGTAGAGTGTTGTTTTAAAATGGCCTGTTTCAAGTATAAAATTTATTGCTGCTTCAAAAATAGAGATTCCTCTTCATTCACCCAAAGGACCTACCTGGCAGGACAGTCCTGTACATAAATGCAAAGTGCTGCTTGAGCCAGGGGTGGCTGAAGTGATTGATGTCAAAATGCCTTTGGACAAGAAACATGTACTGAAACAGTGATCTGGTTGTGTAGCTGCCATATGCCACCCCTTCATAGAGGGAGCCATCTGTGACCTCCTGCAGCAGGACTACTGACTTCTCCATGATTGCCAACACTTGCTTGGTCCACAAGTAAGCTTCCTGAAGGTAGCCTGAAAGAAAAAGTCATTGGCAAAACTAATTACAACACAACAGTTCATAGATGGTGCCATCTGTACCCCCACAGTGGGATCCTTCACAGCAAGGAATCTGCAACCCTAAAGGGGTTAAATACAACATACTGCTAACCCCTTGGTTAAAGGGGTCTATAATACAACCTACTGCTGCAGCATCTCTGTACCTCTAGGGTGAAAAATAAAATACCGTATTTAAACACAGCAAAGCAAGGTCACATGAGCATGGGATAATCTGTCAAACACCTTTCCCAATAATGTGGGACTGTGCTGTTTTACAACTTAAAAGGAAATTTCCTTAATGTGGTCAGGACATGCAAAAAGGGAAGAGGCAAAACCAAGACTATTGCATTTCAAATTAAAGCTCTATGAAAACAAACCAATGGCCCCACTAGAGGGCTCCAACAATGCAACAATTCTGATCAGTCATTTTTCACTGGCAGGATCACCAGCATGATAAGGAGATCCTCAGAGACTAAAAAAGTAAAAAAGTTCACATCTGAGCTGCAGTTAACTGATATTCTACTAACTCATGCTCTATTTTAAGACCTGCTCTGTTCTACTTATATTTTCAGTTTGTTGTACAACCTAAAGGGTTATCCAAATAAAAGCTATTTTGGAAGAGCTTTGCATGAGTCATTGCAAAAGTAGATTCCTCAATTCCAGAATAAAATTAATCTTCCAAGTAGATAAATTCTCAGCCTCCACATATAGAAGCCCTAAGCAGTTTTAGTTTTTCTAAAGAAAAGCATTTCAGAGATTTTACTATTTTGGTCTGCTCTACACAAATCAAGACCCTGGAAGAGGTCACAAGAAACCTCCTCAGTGCCAGTCTGCTTTCACTAAGCACAAGCATGAGGGCCTCAGCACAGCATTTATGTATTGCAGAAGTCAGCACATGGAACCCAGCAGAGGAAAGGCTTCGTGCCTTCTCTTATTTTCTTTCGAATTGAGTAGCAAGAGAGGTAGGACTAAACAGAGATCAACTGCCTCATGCTTCTACATGGCAACTTCGTGTTCTCCCAGCTCAAGGTGTCTGGGCACAGATTTAACCACACTTAATTCCACCCTGTAGCAAAGCCCAGCTGGCACATTACACCCCACTATGTGGTGAAGCAGTGCAGGCTGAATGAAGCACATGTGCCAGGCTAAGGGAGTAGGAGCTACATTCAATCCTGTTACTCAGAGTGTTTAATCTTATTGCCACCAACACTGTATTTATGCTCAGCGGCGCGATGAGTAATTCAGACATCCTACTAGTCAAGGCTGCCAAATCCTGCTCAGTTAACAGAGGGAAAAAAAATAGCAGTGTCTAAGCAAAACAGATAACGTGAGTCTAACATGGTATTTTGAACACCTGGCTGAAGAGAAAACTGTGATGGGGAAGGCCTGAGCAACAGGGGCAGTGGACTACTTACTTCCACTTCACTCACAGCTATTAACACACTCTTTCATTACTCTTGATGGAGTTGGCAGCACGGTGGTCTGTCAGAATAAAATCCTGAAGGTTTCCACTCCTGTTTTCCCTTGTGACATAAAAGGGAAGCTAGTTTTTGACTGCAGCAAGAATGTTATTTGCCATGGTTCAGTACAGTGCCTTTACCACTGTCATGCATTAAGTTCTGTTTACTTAGTGTATATCGATGCTGTAACTCTATACTTGTAGCACACTAGAAGAATAATATATTGAAATGAAAAAAGACTCAACACTCTGTCAGGCTACATGACAAACCAGAACAAATCTCACCTAAATTTAGCAGTATATAAACCATGTATCTATATCAATATCAAGGCCTTACTCAAGTTTCTATTTTGAATACCTGCATGTGTCTAAGTGCAAAGACTTCACCATATGCATGTGCCTAGAATCAATTTCAATTAGTTTCATTTTTCATTCCTATAGCAACATTTACATTCTTTTAAATTGGCTATTTAGTCTCTACAAGCTTCAATAGCTGAATTGTGTTTAAACTTACTAGCTGGAATTTAAACCTTCTGTGAGAAAGGTCTACACTGGGATACATTATTTGCAATTGTTAGGTATCTGATAGAGAAGCATAATATGTTCACCCCTTTTTTTCCTCCCTTTTTTTTTCTCCTTCAGATTATTTTCTTTCATATTGGAATTAGATGTTTTTTTTTAATTTTATACCAACAGAAAAACCACATTTAAGTTGCTATTTTTTAAAAAATAAAGTTGTTCTATATCAAAACCTAAAATTTTAATTTAGAAATGTACAGTCTGTTTTGACCTATTTTCATTTGAAATATTACTACTATTTTCAAATTGCTCAAGAATTCATGAATTTCCTGCTTTTCTCCTTCCTCCTCCCCCCAAACACCATCACTTTAGTGAAAAAAATATTGCCCAGCTTTGTGATGTTTTCACTGTCACAAGGCATACTTATGGTCTATATCTTAATGAAAAGCAGAATCATCTTGCAAACTGCCAGCTTTCTGCACCAACAAAGGCTTAGGGAAGGATGGAATTATATGAAATTTAGCAAACCCACTGGATAAACATTCAATTTGTGGAAGGCAAGACAGGAGGATAGGGAATAACTTCCACACATGCTCTTGATGCTTTTCAACATATACACATCAGTCAGTGTGTTTGTTTTGACAGGCACTTAGCAAAAAATGACCCTCCAAACACAGTAGGTGCCACAGTTTTTTGTCACACTTCTTTCGGCATTTGAAAGCTCCAGTGATGTGCAGATGTGCCTGTGCTTGGCAGGGCTGAGCAGCTTGGCAACACCATCAGCATCTAGAAACTAGATTTTCCTGGACTGGCAGCATGTAAGTAGTTCCATTGGGAACAATGTTTTCAAAATACTTCCAGCACATATAAAATAATCACCTGATGAAATACTGATTCATTCTTATAAAAGCAGAAGCTGGCTCCACGACTTTCATCTCTCAGCTGAAGTACCTCTGGGGTTTAAAGTCAGGATTGCTTACCTGATCTCTCTCTCTGACTCTGACTTGCATTCTCCAGGAGGACAGGGATACCCCCCTGATAGATCAGGCAAAAGCTACTGGCCAGGGTATTCACTTTGGAAATGGGAAGGATGGTTTTATGTCCCCAAAGCAAAGAAGAGGAGGACACCAGGCACAAAAGTTGGTTGTGCGGTGCAATGGCAGAGTTCAGAGGGAAGAAAGTACAGCCCTGCTTATCTCCACAGAAAAGGCTTTTGGGAAGACGGGTCCTAAGCTGTGGCATTTGGGTGGATAAAGTTACACTTTTGCAGCTCTCCCAGGTGACAGGACAGAAGTCTTGGATGAAACTCCAGGTTATCCTGTTGTCTGGCTCCCAGGTCAGAGCACTGGGTGTTTCTGACTGCTGACTTTCACAATGCTTTGTGTAAGGAGACCAAGTGCATCGTTCTACATTGACAATCTATACTGAAAGACACTGCCCGTGAATCAGGGCTGGATACGTTGTACACAAGGAGATTTTTAACTCCTACAAACTGTGAGGTGAGAATTTCAGAATCACTTAGAAAACTGAATTTATATACACACACATCATGCCTTGTACATCTGCCCACAGACTTTTGTTCTACTCAGTAAATTAAATTTTACTAAGCAGCAAAAGAGCAAATCCAATACTGGAGTACACTCAGAGGCATTTTTATCAAATCCTGAACTTTGCTGCATAAGTGGCTGATTTGAGTTGACACACATTCCTATGGCTTAGCACATACCTTGATTCATCAGAACCAGGCTTCCAGCCAGCAGGGCCACACAGTTGGTAGGCTGGTGGTTGTGAAGGTACTGGAAGCCCCATCCACGTCTGTATGATGTTTCGTACATATATCCTGAGGCATTGGCAATCACTTCAAGAAATCTCTCCTGTTGAATCTTGCTAAGGTAGCTGTACAAGAAGTCATATGCAGTGGCAAAACCAACCAAGGAGTGAGCAAGAGGGACCTCATCCCAGGGGGCATCCTTCACTAGCCTGTCAATAAAGAAAGATGGCAATTAATTGAGTTTCACCTACTTAGTTTCCCTCCTTACTGTACTATGTATATGACCTAAAGTCTCCAAAGTTAGACAATTCCTGTTGAATTTTAACACAGCTACTTACCAAGTCTTGAGACCTTTCTTTCCTATCCTAAGTATGGACAATATTAGCCTTCAAAGCTCATGAACTTTATTAGAAAGATTAAGTTGCTAAATATGAGAAAAATGTTTGAAATATTCTGGGTTTTGCTAGGAGAGAGATAGGCAGAATACTGATTGTACAGAAATGGAATCTATTCATCTGAAGAAAGATTCATATAATTTTTGTGATAAAGTAATATGCCATGGTTTATACTCCTCCAACATCCTGTAACAAATCTTTTTTCCTTTCCAAAGGAGTCAGTTGATGATAAATGGTGCCTGTGGGACTAAAGCTGTCTTTAAAGTAAGTATAATAAAATAACTCACTATACTGTTTCTTCATGTCCCAAATGCATTCAAGGACAGAAGTAGGGAAGATGAAACTTTGACTACAGTTCAAACTAACATACTTAATAAACACTGGGGTTTTTTAAATGCTAAAATAGAAAAGAGGTAAAACGCTGTCAATACTCAAAATTATTTTCTAGGAACTACTGGCTTGTATCCAATGGTTACACTGAACTTAGCAAAATAGTAAATTTATACCAAGAAAACTCATAATATAGGTAGTATGGAAGACTTATTCCTCTTAAATCAAGCATCCATTGTGTATCAAAGACTTTAGTATTGCAGTACTTACAGTACTTCCAGGCCATGGTCCTACAGAAAAGAAAATGTGTAGGAATACATAGTGAAAATAAGCTTTTATAACCTGAAAAATCATCAGTTGTTTTCATGCTTGTTCTCCTCTTTCACTTTTTTTTCCATATATTTTTTATTACAGAAATGAATTTAAATTGTTGAGATGAGTGTTCTACTACAATCAGCAGAAATGGTGCTGTGCTCCTGAAGGCACACACATTCCAGCTTCAACTATTCTATGACTCTAAAAATATGATTTCATCTTCGTTTGTGTAAGCAGCACTGTGAACAGATGAGGAAAAATCCCCAAAGAGTAAGATGAAACCAAAAAAAATCTGCTACAGAAGCATTTATTAGCATTCCAAATGCATTAATAAACCATGTAGAAATTATGACCATCAGCCTAAGGCACTGCAATGATGGTAAAAGACATCATGTGCAAGTGAGAAAAAATTACTTTTAATTTTTATTTCAGCATATTTTTAACATCATTGGAAGGACTCAAATTTGGCACATTCATATTTCCATGTAAGGAAACTCTCTGTATGCTTTTTGATTAGCTGTATTTCCAATAGTTTTAACTGTTCACCTTCTCTCAGCTTTGATCCCATCTTCTGCTTCCAGTGAAGTTAAACATTCTTTTTTCCTTCTTTTAAATGAAATATTTGTCTCACAGATTTAAATTAAATACATCAATCTGAGTTATATGGTTATTTGTCAATCTCAATTAATTCTCTATTTCTGCTTTTCCATCTTTCCTTATAATTGAAAAAGCCCTTAAAATGTTGTGGGTCCTATACATAAAACTAAAGTTCCATTCTATGCCAATTATATGCAACACTCTGGCACCACAATTCCTGTCAGGAATCCTTTGACACAGAAACATTCCTTTGATCAGCTATATAATGAATTCTAATTTCCAAAGTATTTTTAGTTTCACTAAACCTTTGCATATTCAGAAATCAGAGTTCAAATGGGTACAGGAAACTTCACTTTAAAGGCATCTGCTTGGAACAATTACAAAGAGTTTGAGGCTAAGCTATACATTAGGGTGGAAGAAAAGTACAATGAAAGAATTTGAGCTAATTTAAAATATTTAGTTCAAAGTTCAGTATCCTTTTAACAACACACAAGCTCCTAGTTAGATTCTGCTTAAACCTATTCTGCTTAAACCTGATCTTTACCTGACTTAACTAAAAATGGGATTTGCCAGTGGAACTGATTTATTGTAACTTTCACTGTTGAGGTGTATGCTAACTTTATGTTTAGTTTCTAACAGAATACTGCATCAAATTCTACAGTGTAAGAGCATATATAAGTCTCCGTGGCACTGCTTCTGACAAAATAGAAAGCAAAATAGGAGGTGCTAAATTGAGAAGTTATAACTGCATTTAGGCTCCCAATCTCTTAAAAAAAAGCAACCAACCAACCAAAAAAAAAAAAACCCAAACCCCACAGCCTTTCAGTGTAAAAACCCTTATGTTAGGCACCCTAATCACACATACTGACATAGTTACCCAGCTTGGGTTAGACAAGAAACTTTGTCATAACTTCCCTCAAATTGCACTTCTGTACAGTTAAGTCTTGTATAAAATTTCACAGAGGAGATTCATACAAGTAATAGAGAAAAATTAAAGATGACAATTTAAAGATCTCAATTTCTAAACACACAAACCCACAGCCAACATCTGTTCTTAAGGTGAAGCTCTTTTGAGGAAACAACTCTTTAGTTGCTATAAATCACTGCACCCCCCCCAACTTAGTTTCAAGGGAACCAAGCAATGTACACCAAACATGTCGAAAATGATTCACAAGAAGAATGGTCAAGTAGCAAGCATTACATGGTTTTTGTATCTAAATCATGTTCTCATTTTTCAAATGCATCTCCCAGTGTCAGACTTGGTAAATAGCCTAGCTGATAAACTGTGGGAAAGCACAGACCCACAGGCATGCACTGAATGTACATGAAAAAAGTGTTTTCAGGGCTAACAATTAACTATTAAGAAAAAGTGGTATGTATTTATACAAAGGTAAAAACAAGCCAACACTTTGCCCTGTACAACAAGCTACTTTCTAAGCCTCAAGACTAAAAGTTAACATCAGAGAGTATGAACTTCAGCTTCACAATTAACTGTGTCTGATGACAGCAAGTAACCTCTACCTCAAGGCTGCATTAGCCTTGTCAGCCTTTAAAGGCATCAGATGATACAAAAACAAATACAAAAAATCCAAAGCAATAAAAGTATCTATAATGCATTCTTTAATATAGAACAACTACTTAGTTGCAGACACATGCACTTTGAGCAAGGCAAGTGTTCCAAAAATTCTAAAACATATTTTAAATTCTAAAACATAAAGGCACCCCTCTACAACACCTTTTTACACTTATATACCTGTATCTGTAGGTATATGTATATTTGGAAGAGGTGCCTATCTGGAAACTTGAGAAGATTTATGAAAGAGCAAAAAGTGCTGAACAGGTCTGCTACCTCACGATCAAACTGCAAGAACATCCAAAGCCATATGCATTGTTCTGCACAAAAAACTGCTGTCTGAACAAACCCTGTGAATGGCACAGGATAAACACATGCCTGGGGTGTTCTTTCAAGTTTTGTTCATCTGTGTCATATAAAATATCTTTGTTACATTATTTTAAACATTTACAGTTTGATATAAATCCTCCATGAAGAAACTGGAGAAATAAAGAGATCATGGATAAGACTGGAATTATGGATAAGTAGGATGTTTTTCCTACATGTGTTAAGAATTTTAGCATGGTGCAACGTGGTTTATCTGTTTTAGATTTGCCACCTTCTACAATGAACAATGAATCTGAAGGGGGGGGATTAAGACCCTGTTTTCCAGTGATCAGTACATGACACCAAGAACCATAATGCATGCACTGCATTTGTTCTGTGTATACACAGCACCCTCAATAAATGCAATTCCAATCTCTAAATAAGCATACCATTTGCATAAAGTTTTGGATGGAAAGTAAAAACCACTATCACCAACAAAGCCAAGATCATTACAACCCCTCAATTTCTTGACAACATTTCTGATGCTACTACTGTCTCTTCTCTCAGTAGAAACATGTTTCTGTAATTTCTCTCTACTCACTACTAAATAACCACTTCCTCACTGAAAGCAGGGTCACCTGGGTTTGGGCAATCCCAGACATGAGTACAGACTGTGAGAAGAATTCACTGGGAACAGCCCTACAGAGGTGGATTTTGGGGTTCAGGTGGATGAAAAGCTGGACATGACCCAGTGATGTGGACCTGCAGCCCAGAAAGCCAATTGTCCTGGGCTCATCAAAAGCAGTGTGGCCAGCAGGGTAAGGGAGGGGATTCTGCTCCTCCACTCCACCCTGATAAGACCCCACCTGGAGTGCTGTGAACTGCTCCAGGTCCTCAGCATAAGAAGGACATGGACCTATTGGAGCGAGTTCAGGGGAGGCCACAAAGATGCTCAGAGGGCTGGAGCACCTCTCCTGTGCAGACAGGTTGAGAGAGATGGGGTTGCTCAGCCTGGAAAGGAGAAGCCTCCAGGGAGACCTTAGAGAAACCTTCTAGTACCTAAAGGGGGGCATACAAAAAAGAGGGTTTTTGCATGGGCAGATAATTATAAGATATGAGGTAATGGTTTTAAACTTAAAAAGGAGAGATTTAGATAAGTGTTAGGAAGAAACTCTTGACTCTGAGAGTGGTGAGGCACTGGCACAGGTTGGCCAGAGAAGTTGTGGATGCCCCAAACCTGGAAGTGTTCAAGGCTGGGCTGGATGGGGCTTTCAGCAACCTTGTCTAGTCCAAGGTGTCCCCGCCCAGTGCAGGGGTTTTGGAACTGGATGATCTTTAAGGTCTCTTCCAACCCAAACAATTCTACATTTCTACAATTCTATTAGCATTTCTCTCAGAAATACAAGCCAGGAGGGAAAAATCACTGTCTGACCAGTTCAAGGCAGGATTTAAATCAAACTCTACTGCTCAAGTGAGTTCCTTGATGTGGGATGTTTAGAGTCATCTTTCCTTCACTGTGTATCTAGTTCTTAAAAACAAATTGAAGTAAATAGGAAAATAACCCTCTTTAATCTGAGATACAGAATACCCTTCCAAGCAGTGTGAGATCTGATTTTTTGCCTCTATGTCAACAACTAACATGGTATCAGTGCATGCAAAATGAAGAATTAAGCACATCCTGACACGTGCATTACACAAGTAACCCACATCCTGAATTTTATGCTCTAAACTTTCCCATGACAAAATACTGCAGAATAACTCCTGGAGGTGGAGACTGAAGGAAGGATGCCAGTACTCCCTCCTCAGTACTAAAATTCACAATCTCACTAGGTGTATGCAAAGGAAATGAGCGAGAACTCTCTTCTAATGGCTTACAGGTGAAAATTAATTCTAAGACAGCCCTGCAGTGCATTTCAATGCCATCTACCTCAAACATGGTAGCCAGCTGAGAGCATAGCTGCATTTCATGCACCCTAAATGTCAAGTGTGGATGCAAATGAGGCACATAATGGGGCCAACTGACCTCTTGGTCACTTGTGTAATTGTACAGCCTTCCCAATGCCAAGGGCAATGCCTTGGAACTCTTGCTGTTGTCCTGACCCAGTTCTGAGGGAAGCAGATACAGCTTTGAACCTCCCATCAGGCAAGAAAGAAATATTCTTCCATGGCCACACAAAGCATACATACCAAGAGGGAGCACACCTGCCAAGGGGAATGAGACCACCAACATTTATTTTATAAACCAGACCAAATCTTAAATATTTTTCTTACAAAGTCTCCAAAACAAAGTATTTTCTTGTGCTCAAATGGAATATTTTCTTAGTAAATGGAGCAATATTCTACAATTGTCATTTTGGGAAGAAAAAGGAAGACTCTTTGAAAGAAAACCAACCTCTCAGCTTTCACCCTTTCCACATTTTTCTGGTTGGCTGCCAAAACAAAAACCCCATTATCTGCCCAACCTTAGTGCTCTGTCCTTTGCAACAAAAATGTTAAGAATAAAAAACATACTTGAAAAACTGATGATTTATGTTCCTGGTGTCTAAGGTAAAACAGGTTTGCCCCTCTCTCATTACCAGTCATGTTTCAGCAGCAGCCAAAATCACATGCTTGTGTTCATTGCAGCTCAGTTGACAGGAAGAAAGGCAAAGGAGTGGTTAAATGTAAAAGACTACATTCATGTCAGAATGGAAAAAAAAAAGGCAACATATAGACAGAAGTTTTAAGAGCTTACAATAAAAATAGAGTTGTACTGCTTAGGTGCTTAGGGGAGGAAAGTAAAACTTTAGTTCCTTAAAAGTCTTAATCTCCTTTTTAACCTCTTTGCCTCTGTTTCTTCATAGGTCTATGATCATCATTCTGATGCTTCTGAAGCTTCTTTCAGATCTTCTTTCATTTTTGGCTTTGATCACAAGAGAGTCCTTCTCACACAGGGCTTGCTTTTAGCATCCCTCATGTTGCTTCTGCATTGACATGTTAACAAACTAGAACTGACTCTGTTTTAGTTGTTCTCAGTGTCATATTAAGCAGACACAGAAATTTAATTCTGTTTTATTATTTCAAGAGATTACCTCTGGCTCTTGTTTTAGCAAATTTTTATACCAGTCATGCCACAGAGTGAGCTCCCTGTAGCTACCACAGAACTTCAGCATCAATTTATCTCCTATTTCAATTTAAAACCAAGGTATTAAAGAAGCTCTCCAAAATCCAGCTAGCCATTTAATTTCATAGACATGCACAATTTCTATTTTTAAACACTACATATGTAGAAGATAAAAACAGCATAATGGTTTGATATTTCACTTACTAACATAATATATATTCCAGATACCAAATTAATCCTCCTACCCTTCCTTTACTTTTT
This sequence comes from Corvus kubaryi, assembly GCF_017639235.1. NCBI lineage: Eukaryota > Metazoa > Chordata > Aves > Passeriformes > Corvidae > Corvus > Corvus kubaryi. Next base: position 28,807,935 of record NW_024582091.1, on the reverse strand, counting down.
CTTCCTCTCTATAGGAGACAGCATATCAGCATCCCCCAAGCTTCTTTTATACCAACTTTTATTCCACAGTCTTATAAAGCCCCCCTAAGTTTTCTTTGAGTATGACTGCTGCTTGATTATTGGGAGTCAAACAGATGTTATGAATTTCTAGTGTCAGCACAGAGACTTGCTTTATTTATTTATATGAATTTATTTTAGTTAAATGGTTATCCACACATCTAATTATTTACATGTATTTATTTTTACTTTGTAATCTGTATTGTTCAACACCTATCACTATCTGGATACTAACAGCAAGGGTCCTACAGGATGCTCCAACACTTTTTAATAAACAGTGACTACAGAAGGCTACGTGATTGCTAGTTTATAAGAAAGCAGCAGAAAGGTCACAGATTTGTTATTCCGAAGCCCCCTATTAGCTTCTCATTAGTTGCTGCGATTTCCCTGGAATGTCTGCATGTGCTTGAGAGTAATTATCTGCCCCGTGAAACCCACAGAGCCGCCTTACTGTTAAATCCCACACCTTACTGCACATTGGTAGCATACTTGTCTTTAAAAATGGGGCATCAACTACGTGCAAAAAAAAACCCCAAAACCAAACCCACAGAAATCTGTTTCTGGCCATTGCAAATCAGGACGTCTCTCCTGCTGCAAGAAGAGTGTGGCATTTGTGAACTCCCAAGGCATTTGTTTGCAAGGTGGGCTTAGCAAAGAAGAGAGTTTTTCGCTGCTTTGTCCGAAACAGAGAATCTGACTGAACTCTTATTTCTGCACAATGTGTGACTCTGATTACATCATTCCGCTCAGTGCGGGAACGGGACGAGCCAGCAGCATATGGAAAGAATCACGAGTACAGATCTCCTCAGCCAAAACGCCCTTCTGGTGGGGAGTGCTCTAGGGGCCAGTCAGAGATAAAATGCCAGAAAACACATCAATATCCTCTGTTCCCTCTAAAAAAAGATAATATGGTTCAAATATAAGGACAAACTTTCCGTAGGATTTTAGACATCCAATCCATGGAAAACCAAGGGGTTTATTTAATACCAGCTTTTAATTTTTACAGGAAGAATCATTAACACTCATCTATTTTAACTAAAATATTAATGCACATTTGTTTGCTGTTGCTAGTCCCTAAAACAATGTCATTCCCATATTATTTTGGGTGATTGTTACAGTTAGCTATTACCCAGTGCCCCTCTGTTTATTTTAAAATGTAAACCTACTCCAGGATGTAGCCATTAGGGATGCTCTGCTAATGAGCAGCACGCCTATCAACATGGGTTGTTATGACAAATGGTTCAACCTCTTAGTTGACACAAATGGGAACTCAGTTAAGGGTGTACTTTGTTATGTGACATAAAATGACTATTTTAATAGATGAGAAAGGACAAGAGTTCTTAATTACATGCCCCTTCCATGTATATATCAATTACCAGTAGACTTTCTCATAATTGTATCCTGGGATACTGAACGATATTTAGACTATTGAGGATTCCACTAATGCAAAGGAGAAATTTAAAACGTCAGTCTCCTTAATCTCCTAGCATTCTGAAAACAAATAACCAGTGATACTTTAAAGCATATTTCTTTTATTTAACTGCTGCACATGCTAAAAACATACACTTTTGTTTTCTGGTAAGGCTTAAATTTTACTTAACATTGCCACAAAATTTAGAGGGAACTCATTAAATTGAATTTTTTTTTTTTTTTAATTCTAAAGCTGTTTTAGAATCAATGCCATGACAGCAGAAGTCGAAAGAAATCCAGATTACACTGCTGAAAGAATCAATCTGCCAGTGATAAAAAAGTCATTTTTCCATTTACACGGCAGTCTTGGCACCTACATTATTGAGAAGGCTTAAGGAGAGTCCTGTTTTACTTACCTTACTGATACCTCTTTGGAAAAGCCCTCTTTACTGATGAAATAAGGAGTCCTGGCAGATGACTCTCCTAACATCCAAGGCTCCAAAGTCAGGCAACATCACAACTGTTCCTTCTTTCCACCCTCTGGATCAGAACACACGTGCCCTCAAATTATTTAATAAGGGCAACACTCATATCACCCAGAATGGTATTTTCCCAAAGTCTGAGGAAAACCAAACATGCCTAGATAGACTGGAAAAAAAATTTCACCACTGTGACACTGCCAGAACAGCTCATAGAACAGCCACAACTCCTGTTTATCATGTTTATTCTCCTAGTCTTATCCTAAGTGGGGAAGTGCGTGCAGTAACATTTTCTGGTACTTTTGAGTTTCTTAGGAAAAACAGATTTACATAATCTGCCTGCCCACTCCTGCAGCCTCTGAACCTGCTAGCCTATTTGAGCAAAGCCAGACAGTGCAGTATATACCTCAGAGATGTCACATTCCTACTTTTCTGAAAACCACTGTTGGACAAGGGAGAGAGATCTATATTACTGCCATCACTGATGGGGCTATAGTGTCAACTCCATGCTGACAGCATTCAGACATAAGTTCTCAGGGGGAAAACAAAAATGGAAACCAGATCCATGTTTCTGTCACAGCATTTGAAGAGCTGGCCAGCTGTAGGTTATACAAAGGGCAGCTTAGCCCAGCTATATCGCCTATGTTTATGGTTTCCTCCTTCCGCACTTCCACTACTACATTGCAGCCACTTCTCTTGCAAAGCTGAGAACCCTGAATAAACCTTGATTTATTGCTGAATGGGATGTCTACATCAGAAGGGAAAGATGGGAAAAGCATAGCTGCTCTTTCACCAAGGTAATGCAAGATACTTGCTTGAGAAAAAACAGTAGTTTGAGGCAGGTAAATAACATAAAAGCCAAGTGGAAATGGGATATCTGCTTGGTTCTGATTAGTATCTGGTCAGCTGGGACAAAGGAGAGCATTATAACAAGGGACAGAACAACCACAATTAATCCAGGGCAGGAATCACAGGACACAAGGAACTTAAATCAGGCTGGGACAGAGAGTGAGATGTAGGAAACTGAAAAAAAGAGACACAAACAAGTTCTCCTACTTGAAATAATGATTCCTCCTCTTTCTTATTTCATTGAAACAGATGGCCATGTAACTATACACTACCCAAAACAAGTTAAGAAAGAGTGTGAACAGTGAAACTAAGGAGGAAGGTGTTGACTTTGGAGAGGTCTGTCTCCTACTGGAGATGGTCACACATCCTTGGATTCACCAGTGTAAGCTATATCCCTTTGTCAGCGTGCCAGGAGAAACACACACTGTCTCCAGAGCTAAGACTGAAGCTTTGTATTGCTATGCTTCAGTGGAAGATTTCAGAAATTACTACCACTGTTGAGACAATACTTTTCTTCCCATATCCCACATCTCCTCTCTTCTGTGGCATGCTGGCAATACATGGCCGGTGTGTCCCTTCTCTCTCCCATCACTTCTTTTGCTCTAGATCATGTATTTCTGTGGCATTCACCATTTTAGTACTCAGTGTGGTGGGAACCCAAACACTATCATGCCTTTTTAATCATGCCTATCAGGAGGATATAGATCCCAAGTTATGCTAGCTCAAATCCAGCATAATTCCAATGATGGTCCATGGAAGGATAACATTTACAGGACACTAGCTGGTTACTAGAAGTTAAGGAATAGTAGCTTGAGCAATGAATACTGCTTGAACAGCTAATGCTTCTCTTCCTGTGCTAACTTGAATCTTGACTCACACTTTTACTGAGCTGCTGTCTCCACAGAGCTGTAGAACAGCATCTATGACAGAAGGGAGCAGTGCCCCATCCAGCTCCATCTCACTGCCCTGGGCAGAAGCCACTGCCCTGGGCAGAAGCCACTGCCCTGGCAAAGCCCACATTTCCATCCTCTGACCTATTCACAGTGACAGCAATCCTGGACTGCAGTCTGCAAGGTGCGCCAAGTGGCAGCTGCTGCAGGGAGGTAAGGGAAATGCATCTGCCTGAGCAAAAAATGGAGATAAATTGAAGGAGGGTATGAAAAGGATGAGAGCTTGGGGTCTCAATTCTAGAATCACTCCTACAGTGAGAACATTAGCTTCTCTCCCCATAGAAAGAGTGTGGTACAGAGAGCACAGAGTAACTTGTAGGATGACAACTCACAACCAGGGGAAGTTAATCCAGGAGGTGGTCATCAAAATGCCAGTTACTCAGGCAGTTCCAGTAATCACATGGACAACTATCAAGTCCTAGTATGTCTTAAGGAGAGGCCCAAGAACCATGCAGCCAAGTGAAGCTGTAAGTCTGAACTAAAGCTCAGACAGATGTTAGAGCAGACTGCAAAAACTCGAGTGTAACTTTTACTTACACCTAATTATACCTTTTTCATAAGTCCCCCTTTCCTAAATTCTTCCTAAGGAAGAATTACTCAAAAGGTATGTATGAATCTGGGGAAAAAAAAAATTTAAAATTAACACTTTTAGCACTTCTTGCCACAAACCAGATGTGAGACAACTCCTTCTGACTGAGAGTGGGTTTAGATTACTTTTTTTTTTTTTTTTTACAGCAAATAGGGTGGTGCACAAAGAGTCATGCTCCTTTCAGCATCAACTTTCAAGAAGGTAAGTCCACTGAAGGTGAAAAGCTGTGTGTCTCTGCTGGTCCAGATGAGGGTATATGCATTCAGCAAGTTAGTCACTGTTAAAATTAATATTAGTACAACTGACATAATTTAAGCAATTCACTCATCCACTCACTCCTCCAGCTGTAAGCAGTTTATACAGTAAGAACAACTTAAAAAAAAAAAAAGACAAAAATCTACCAACTAGGCTGAGCCGCCATCCTCTCCATGTAATCCTTGGCCATATTGATGGCCTCGATGTTTTCAGGGTAGAGCACACAGAACATTGCCAGGGCCCCAAGGTTGTTCCCATAAATTTCATTCCAGCGAGCGCTGAACTCCTTTGGGTCCCAGGGAGGAAGGTACTCCAGGGGATTCGACAGCATGGTTTGCACTGCTTCAATCAGACGAGCCGCAATGTGCTGGTGCGTGGTGCTGGCCTGCAGCCGCAGAGACTCCACATCCCCCTTGGAGAAGTAGAGCATGGGGTAGCTGTCATAGTTGGCGTTGACAAAAGGAACCATTGCGTCTCGGTCCTCCCTGGCGCCGCAGGCAAAGGCAAAGCAAACTGCGTTTATGAAAAACACACTTGGGGCTCCCCGTGTGTGAGTCCTCATTGTGGCATCAGATCTCCAGGTCTCAGTGGCAGCCAAACCATCTTTGAAATGTCCTGTGGTAGATGGACATGAGAGAATGGGTTAGAAAATGAATCTGTGAGACTACAATTCAGGAGCTTCTCTAGGAAATATGATTCCATCTAAAGAACCCGATGTATTGTCCAGGTGACTTTCAAATCATTTCTATATGAATACTTCAGTCGAAACATCTACTGAGCAATTCATCCAGAAGAAAAAGCTGTACACTTTGAAGAAAGCCCCTTCCTTCCTTCCCGCATCTTTCCCTCTAGTTGCTGATACCAGGTGAAGGGAGACAACAACAGCTCTTGTACTTGAGATCTCAGATAATTGCAATGGTGCCTAATATGAAGCAGCGCTGACGGTACTGGCAAGAGAAGAAGGGTGGGAAGGGAGGAGGAAGGGGGAGAGCCAGGGAGGTGGCAGCAGCCAAGCCTGCGTGCTGTCTTGGCTGATCTTAGCAGCTGGAGAGGGAAAGATGAGGAATGCTGGAGGTTTGTGCTGGGGTCATTTTATACAGTGCTTATGGCCTCTGGTTCTGACACGTCCTCATTTTAAAAAAAGAAAAAAAAGAGCAAGTCAGGAGTCAAAAAGGGAAAGAGAAAGTGGCAGGGTCTCAGAAAAACAGCTGAACAGCTGAAATACTTTGCCTTCCAGGCATTTAGGGGTTTGCATTACTAGTATTTTTTCCAAGGGGCTTTCCATTTTACATGTGGAGATTTACTGCCAGTTACCAAGAAGGCTGAACACTGAATTAAAATGCATATTCTTCTACCTACATGACTTTTTGAAATGTGCTCAAATGGGAAATCTATGCAGAGGTAAATGCACCTATTTAAACATAGTAAGTTACTTTATAGAAATTACCAACTATGTGGCCTAAAGTCACAGATAAAACATGGCCAAGATCCCCCTGAGGAAAGCCAGCAAATTCCTAGAATTCTTATGAGGGAAAAGGTTACGGAAAGCAGGCTCAAGTGAGACAGTTTTATGTAAATAATGAACAGTAGTTTTCAATTATTAAAAGGAGAAATAGAAGGAAAGAAAACCTAAAAACAGATACAATTTTTTTGTCCCATGGAAAACCTGTTTCATAGGATTCAGTCATAAAACTTGTAGGAAGTTAAAGTACAAAGCAACCTTTTACTTCTCCCCACAGGTCTCTACTACATAGCCAAAATTTTCAATAGAAACTGAGGCTGCTAAAACTTTATTTATAGATCCACATCCTGTTTCAACAAAGTCATTAATATGAGAAAACTTTGACAGAGAAGAGCCCTTCATGACTACTGGGTGCTCAGACCCTCTAAATTTTTGTGCTCAGCTCCTAAAATTAATTTGGGAGCAAACATCTTTGGCCAAGAAATACGTAAGTTTTTGTGCAGTTCTACCCAGGGCACAAATAATATTGTACTCTGTAACTGCTTAAATTTGTCTATCACAGCAAGTAGCATAATTGCTTAAACAGAATGTAATGGAAGATGACATTTTCATAGTATTTTAATGCATTTTGCAAGTATATTTTGCCCTCTTTTGGACGTGAACCAGTTGTTACAGGACACATTATCACAGGCTGGTTTATTTGGTAACACTCTTACTGCATCTACATAGTGCCTCACCACATACACACACACAAAAAGATACATGCACCACAGTTTATCCAGATATATTCAAATCTTCTTGTATTCTTCTCTATGGTGAAGGAAACTATACAACAGTGTATTTTGACAGGAAGGAGGTAGAAACCAGCCAAACCAGTATATTATGGTTGAAACATGATGTCATTTTTTTAATTGATGAAAAAACTGCTTTGTCATAAAAAACTCCACTTTAAGTTTTTTTAATGCCTCTGTGATCCTTCAGAACTGTGGGCAGAGGAAAGAACCTAAAAAATACACAAAATAAAGGTAAAAATGCTTGTAGCTTCTTCTATGTCAACCATATATTGAAAAAGTTTCCTGGCTTACACAAGCAGAAAAAAATCCCAGCTAGCAGTTAGGACTTCATGCATTCTTTCCTTTGGTTTGATTTCTGTAAGTACTTCTGCACATCAGTGAGAATTAAGAACATGCATAAATTTTGGGATGGTTTTAAGAGATCCCTAAATTAAGGTATTTCTGACCAACGACTAGGGAATATACAGTAAGGTTTCCCAGAACTTCTCCTTTTCAAATCTGAACACACATTTCTCAGCATTACACTATCATCAAACATACCCAGTGTTGCCAAAAAGTCATAGTCTGTATTCTCAAGTATTTAATAGCCTCCCTCATTTTCACCCTTCATTAATGTGCACATCTCACAGAGAAGGTAAACCCTTTTTTTACCCTTACATGAGTAGGTAAACCCTTTCTTTTTACCTTTACACTGCACCACATTGTTTAGGCTAACAACAGAATAACTGGAAAACCAACCTATTGTATATTCATAAGCAGCTTATTCACAGTCAAGATCTGGAAAAAAGTAAATAGGCAGTGACAAAAGCAGGAGTACAAAATAATTTATTCTCGGTTAAATTCTACTGACACCCTTCCTATGATATGAAGACCATAACTCACAGCAGCCATGACTCAGTAATGACAGTGAGCCCTGTCCCGTAACTTTGCAGGGCTCAGCCTGGTGTCACTGATGGATGGGAGGAGGCAGCTGGAAAGGAGTACACCTTCCTTTCCAAGCAAATCTCTGAACCTTGATTATCAGCATAGCTTAGGTGAAGCTGGATCTGTGCAAGTAAGTGTCCTCCAGCTTACCAACTGTGAGTGAACCTACTACAAGTTTGCTTGATACACAGGGCTTGGAAGAATAGGAGTCTGGGCCTTCTGATCACTTAATGTGCGCTCACAATACCATTTTTTAAAGCTAAAGGAATTTCTTACTCTCATATTACACTGCATCTTTACCAGTCACATCTTCCAAGATAAACTTTACCAAGCAATTCAACCTTCTCTGAAAACGAGGGGGGTTTATTCAGTTGGGAAACCATGACCTGATAAAGTATTAAAAATTAAAAGCAGAATGAAGGATACTTGCCCATGGAAGAAAATGCTCATATACAATGTGCTTTGAAAATGTTGTCATTTAGTCCTAGACTGAAAGAGCATTTTGCATGATTTCCACTCCACTGCCAGCAGAAACAAACAGTAAAAAACACCAATTATTCCAAAAAACCCACCCAAAACAGATTAAATCTTAACTACTTTAGTTTTCCCCATCTTCATCAACTGTTAGATGTTCAGCTGTAGTAAAAAAAAAAAAAGTATTGTAAAACTGAAACCACTAACTAAACTAAACATTGGTTTATACAGGTAAGTTTACCAAATAAACTATTTAAAAGAATAGAGAGGCCCATTTACTCCTGCCACATGTGCACAGAAACATCACTTCATCAGTGAGAACAGAGGAGGGAGAGAGGGACAGAGGACGAGGGACAGGAAATGATGGCACGGTTAGAATCACCAGCTTGCACAGCTGTGTGTCCTTGAAGCAATCTGACCTTCTTGTGAGTGATTAAAAATTAAAAACAGGTAAAGAACTGTGGCTTTCTGTAGTATCAGTTCTGAAGTGCCACTCTGCTTTGTAGCTGCTTTTTACTGGGGCCACACTTCCATCACTTCTTAAAAAAGCAGAAATTGCAGGTGTCTCTCATGCTAGCCACGATCCACCTCTGACATGGGCATCTTGTCAACATTTACAATCAGGAACAAAAAAGGTGGGATTTCAGGTGACTAAAACTACCACAAACTGGAGGCATTACACCACCACAGATTACTCAGGTTTCTGAATAAAAGATCTTCCCAGAGCCCAGGACTGGGACATGGACACGTCAGACTCTTTGTCTTCTTTTGGGAAGCTACTATGTTCCACAAAGGCTACAGTTCTCATTATCGTTAACTGAGACACCTGAGAATCAAACGTTTGTGTAAGAAATGTGTTCAAATATTTAAAGGAAAATCTGTTCCACCATACTGACAAAAATCAAATCTTCAGGTTCAGTGTGCAAATTTTGACTTTAGACAATGAACTCTGAGTCAGGACTTTAATTTCATAATTTCTTTGCACTTCATAAATTATTGACAGTGAAAATGAACTTTTTTACTCAATTTGTTTCAATGCTTGTAATATTATAACATGCAGTTTGATTTTGAACAACAGTGTCACTACAGTTTTGTCCCAAATTACATTACAAGAACTGGTATTAAAACCAAAATAAGCAAATTTAGCACCCAGTGCTAAAACAGGTAAGAAAGTCATAGATGTTTTACCAATAAATGGTCAAACACGAGAAACAGCTGCTGTCCTACCAAAACTGTGAAATTAATAGGTAACATTGCAATGAGATGTGTGTGGAATCTATTAAATGGAGAGGGATGTGCAACTTTTTGTCCCAATGCTGACCACTGCCAAAATATAACACAAGGAGCAGTAGGTTAGATCACAGCAGAGAGAATGAAACTTCTGTAGGAACTCCTTTTTTTGCACTTTGTCCAAATATCTGAAATATCTTTTCACACACATTGCAGCTGACTTTGTTGCTGATGAGAGGAGCAAAATCTGTAACATGGAACCTCTCAGTTGGAAACTTTGGCAACATTAAATAATGGTAACGTTCTAAAATCGTGACAGTTACATCAACTGAAGAGCTGTTTTGTTCAACAAAGTCAGTTTTACCACCAATCTAAATATTTTGCAAACATATTTAAAAACGGGAGAGCAATTAAGTCTTCTAACTGAATCCAACGGCGTTTTAGTACTAAAAAATGCAGAGTAGCTCCGTGAAAACAGAGTTGAAAGGGTCAGTAGAGACTAATTCCCATATATACATTGCCATTTCGTTCCAGAGAAACGTACGTATCTGATACAGCATAATTAGGTAGCAGATGGAGCAGAACCAATAAAACTATAAGCTTATCTTTGTGCTGTAATAATCATGATGAATCTATTGACCAAAGTCCCAAGCTGTACAGCTTCTACATCAACAAGCGGTACCGCTGAGACCCTTTCAAAGCTGTGGGGCAGGACACCAAGGTGGGAAACTCCCATGTCCCAAGAGTTAGGAGCAGTCAGGAGTCCTTCACCCACCTTTTGGTTGATGAGCTAAAACCAGTGACTATCTGGCTGTCCAATAAAAAGACTAGAAAGGTATAAAAATTGCTGCTTAAAACTTGAAAAATACCTATTAAGACCTTAGCCACCAGGGGACATTACTTCATTTCTTCCTCTGATTTTTTCACTATGAAAAACATGCTACATCACAATTATATAATTCCAAAGGTATTTCAAAACTTAAATACTGAAATCCCAAATATAATTCAGAAGTACATCTGCCATAAATAAAGTACAGCTCAGGTATCCAGGTGTTAGTGTTGCACTTGTTCTGAAACGATCTGAAATACCTTGAAAGAAGCTTTGTATCAACTTTTACGTCTAACAGCTGTGCTATGAAAATCCTAATGGCAACCAGAAACAGCCAGTTCCTATAGAGATTATCAGCATATGACATCAAGTCAGCAGTCAAGATTTAAACTTGTGTCTGTCCTTTGATCTAACACAAAATCAAATGGATCTGCGTAGAGCAGTACACAGCTGTGTCAGGCCATAATTCCGGGAGAATGGAGGGTTGCATTCATTCTCCACCACGCTACAGGTAAGACAGCAACTGCAAAATATTTTTATAAGTTCACAGCAAGATGTGTAAGACAGTTGTGATGGAAGTTTTATCTGTTAATTTCTTTCAGTTAAAAGCTTATTTGTCTATTTTATCAGTGTATATATAAATTAACTGGGCATACACACACACTCTGAATGCATAACCTTCTCTCTGCCTCAAGCGAAAACATGATTGAAATCGTCTGCATGTCCAAACCATAATCTGGGAATTTAGAACTTTCCTCTATTTTACAGTTTATCCTCCTGTAAAAACGCTTTCTCAGTAATTTTTTGGTTGCACTAACACTAGTATTCCTAACCCTTACTGGGATCTTTTATTCCATACTTCACTCCACAGAATGAGTAAGGAAGTAATTTTGATATCTGGAATCCTGCAGGCGATCATTCCCAACCAGTACAGACATGCCTGTTAAGGCATCCACATTCAGTGAATGAAAGCCCAGTCACTTTTACCATCAAAGGCATACACCTATAAGCTACCACAGAAAGACCTCCTCTAGAACATCAGCACTGGATCCTGTGCTGACATAATTTCAAAAGGCCATTTCAATAATTAAAATTAGGTTTTGTTTTTTACTTCAGAAATGTTTTCACAGATGTTAACACTAGAGGAAGGCAGCTTGAGATTTTTCATCTAGGCCAAGAGGATATGCTCCCTACGTTTAATATCCCAGAAGTCAATCAAACCACTCATCCATGTGTTACACTGTTACAGCATGTAGGGCACCTCTGGGGTTTAGGACTATGACAGTAACAGGCACTTCAGAAACACAGAACAAAGGCTCCTGCACAATGTGGGTGGTGAAACAATATTCCTTTGGCAGCTACCGGGAAGTAACTTGTCTTCCTGGCCCTTGCACAGAGACCCACACGGGCTCGGTAAGGCTGTGAACCCTTTGGTGTGGGGTATTAGAAACAATGTGTAGGGTTTCCTCTGACAGCAGCTCACAGCCCTAAGGCACAACCACCCATCACAAGAAGGGAGCAAGGGAACAGAACGCCTAGGGCAGACTAGAGCCTCTGTGTGGATCCAGTAGTACAATCATGGAGCACAGGAAGAACTGGAAATACTTCACAGGGTGATGGCAATGCCCAGGAGGTGCAAATAAAGGACAGGAAAAAATAATCATACGTGCAAAAGGGGAAAGCCAATTACTGCTGTCTGAATTCCTCCTTGTGCCTAATCCGCCCCAGGGAGTTGCATGCTATCCATCTTCCCTCACTTCTGAGGAGGCTGATTACAACACCAGAAACTTCTGATACCAAAACAAGTGTTTTCATTTCAGACTTTAACTTTTATCCTCTTTCCAACTAACTCTTCTTTGCTGGCCTTGACCTTTACTCTTCCAAATACTTGTAAATATTTTAAATCGTAAATATTTTAAATCCTCTCGTTTGTTGTTCTTGACTATGTATAATTAACAGTTTTAATATTCCCTGCTTATTGTTTTAATTGTCCTTCATTCAATTGTCTTCAAGAAATTGTAAACAAATGATGTGATTCTGGTGGAGTTTTACAAGGCCAGTTCTCACTCTGTATATCTATATCTATCTACAAACTTGAGTAGCTGAAGATATCAAATATTTTTATTTGTAAAGCATTTCCAGACAACTTCATATTAATAGACAGGAATTCTAAAATGCATCATATCCTTCAGTTGCTATAGGATCAAAACTCATTTTAACTGTTTCCATATCCCATTTCTGACTCCGTGTTGCATACAAAACTATATCAATATTTTATTGTTATTTTTATTGTGATGATTTTGGCTAGGGTAGATTTAATTTTCTTTGTAGTAGCTAGTACCGGGCTATGTTTTGGATTTGTGCTGGAAACAGTGTTGATAATTTAGGGATGTTTTAGTTACTGCTGAGCAACATTTATACAGTCAAGGACTTTTCTCCCTCTCCCCCCACCCCAACAACAAGGGGGCCAAGGATGCACAAGGAGTTGGGAGGGGACAGTCAGGCCAGCTGATCCCAACTGACCACAGGGATATTCCATAACATATGATGTCATACTTAGCATGTAACATTGGGAAAGAAGAAAGAGAGGCACATTCAGAGTCTCAGCATGTCTTCTCAAGTAACCATCACATGTGATGGAGCCCTGCTTTCCTGGGGATGGCTGAACACCTGCCTGCCCAGGGGAAGTGGTCAATGAATTCTCTGTTTTGTGTGGCTTTTATCTATTAAACTGACGGTATCTCAACTCACAAGTGTTCTCACTTTTATTCTTCCAGTTCTCTTCCTCATCCCACTGAGGGGAATGAACAAGTAGCTGTGTGGGGCTGAGCTGCCAGCTGGGATTAAACCGTGGCAACCATATATGTTAAATTATTGTGACAGCATACAGGAGCACCAGCAAAGTCCAGAGATGCTGATGCAAGTCAATTTATGAACCTAAGGAGTTTGCAATCTAAGCAATTTAAACCAACACTTGCTTTTATATTATCTACAGATAATCTTAAGAGTGTGAGTATGCAGAGCCCAAATGTGTACTCACACAGAACTACTGGTTGATTTGTTACAGGATAAATGTCACTGTGTTCGTAGACCTAAATTGTACCACCCTACCTGGTAGCAGCAGAGATAACAACAGAATTGTATCAATAATAATGAACAACCTACTCATCAGTAGAGAAATGCAGCTATCTCATTATCTAGGGTTTCTCCACAGAGAGAGGGAGCATACAGCTCCTCTCTCTCCCCATAGATACAATATACACTCAGATGCAACTGTTTTTTTCAGGGTACAAACTTGGAGAGAAAATAGAATGTATTGTCCTGTAGTTCCTTCAGGGCTATTATTGTCCTCAGTGCACCCCAGAATACTCTTTAACAAAAGCCTTGATAAAAGTGATGATTACATTTTCAAGGACAGAAGCCTCAACTGCAGATGGAGTTAAACTGCTACATTATTCCTGCAAAATGTAGGTACTCACAGTGTACATGAGCAATCTGTGAGCAGCATCAACACAACCATTAAATTATGGGTTAATTTTGAGATTTACAATCTAATGATCTAATTTCTGACTAAGTTGCACAGGCATGGCTCTCATAGCAGAACTGAAACCAGACAGATCATTTTGGTAAAAAGTGTGATGAGCCATGATTACAAGGATATGATTAAAAGGCTTTAAAGGAACATGATATCCACAGAAATGCCTGTGAATAACTTTTCAAAATACTTTAACAACTCTAGGCAGCCACTTGACTAGAAAGCTGAAAGCAGCCTACCAGGTTTATAGAAAATGTTCAACATTTTTAATATTTCTGATAAAAACCCCCACAAAATAAAGGCATAAACCAGACCAACTGTGGTGAAAGAACTTGTATGTTAAAATTACATTTCTCTTGTACTGAGATACAACACCTACCAGAGTCAAGTGACCAGGGTCCCTACAATCCTTTGCCTACTCTAAACAATGCTACTGCTGATTCCTCCTGTATACTTTGAGTCTAAGCAAGGAGAAAAACAGAAAGAAAGACCAAACAAAGGTAATTCCAGACTGTGTACATAATAGTCACATTGTGACTGTGCTTTCACACCTGACGATGTCCCAAGAGTTGATGAAAGTACCATGCCAGTACCTGATGTGATAATTATTTCCAGTGCTCTGTCCTTCACGTGATTCCCAAAATAACCAAACCCCTTTGGTCAGCTCTCTGTTACCAACAATTTACTTCTGCTAAGCTTTTACTGGCAAAGCATTCATGAGAGAGATCTCTGGTGGCATTTGCTAAATTTCCTTTTTCCTAGCAGGCTTCTCTGCCCAGTTCTCATCCTGTGCACATAATCAAATCTGCACAAAGTGCAGTGCACAAGTGTTTAGGGTTTTACTAATGCAACACTGTCTCACCTCACCATATCCCAGCTGGGCTTAGCTGGGTGAAGAGACACCAGTACAAAGTTTACCCATATGAACAGAATACTGGCTCAAAGGGAATCAAATGCAGAATCTATTAAATTATTTATATTAAGTATGTGGCTACAGTCTTGAACACAAACTGGCACCATGTTTTAACAGCTTTAGGAGACTCCACCACTGTAACTATGCTCTTTAATCTACCTCAGCTGAAAGGAGAGAGCAAAGAAGGTGAGAACAGCCAGGACAAACTTGCTGCTGAGGTACCATATTTACCAAATAAATACATCTTGCTAAGAAAAAGTCAATCTCTTTCACTCACCAGACACTTGCATTACCAAGTCTGAGCAAGAAAACAATAGTTACAGAAAGTTTTTTTTTCATTATTTTTTAATTTCTTTAATTTTCTTCTTTAATTTCTTCAGCATCTCTCTCCCCTCGGCGGCGCCCCCCCCCCCCACCCAAAAGGCTTTATTTCTTGCAAAATATCCAGGAACAATAGCAATAGGAACTAGCTTTATTTATGCTCATTGCTGTAGTATGCTGTGGGTGCCAGATGTGCGAGTTTCCCTACCCAAGCCTAAGAATGTGACTGAATTTTAGTTAAATGCAATCACTTCTGAGAAAAGGGACACTTCAATTTTATGGACAACTACCTCCTCATTTAACCCTAGTTTTCACTGCTCAGACTGCTGGGTACTGATGGATGTGTCTATTTCTCTACTAGGATATAAACTTCCTATGTTCATTCACAACCCAACAGCTGCCTGGTGATATGAATGACTTCTTACCACCACTGATCTCGGTTTTATTTGAATTCAGTTTTAAAAAAGCTTGTGTACTTGGTGTCATTGTCCTTGAGGAAAAGAAATGGTACACACAGACCTCATGAACCTTTAAAAAGTACCAAACCCAAGCTGTCACTCTAAAACAAGCTTTCAGCTACTCCTTTTTACTTACAACTGTATGTAACCTATAAAAATCACATCTAACATTTGGCTAGGTAATTAAATACATTTTCCTCTCCATTGTAGTGCAGATACTTACTCAATATCTAGTTATGATAACTAATATATACAGCGATAAAAACTGAGCTTGCCTAGGCAACCAAAATCTATCGACTCTTACCATAGGCAATCAGTGGTTCAGTTCATGCATTTCTTTCTTGCAACATTCTCTATAACCAAAGGACAGGTTGTAAAGAAGACTGTATATCAATGTGTAGTGGAAAATTAGCACCAAGTGTCTTCTGAGGTCAGTGTCCACAGTAAAGAACACAGACACGTTTAGAAACTATTCTCATATCTTTCTCTTGTATTATCTAAAGAGCACTCAGGTGTTTCTCATGGCAATTCACATCACAATAGCTCAAACAAGACAACAAAGGCAAACTCTTACTTTGAATAAGAAGAAAATGACTTTTTTTAAAGGACCTGAGTAGCTCTGCCCCATTAAAATACATTGTGGTTGCACATCTCAGTGAAGTTCACAGAGAGTCAAGACAATCCCAATCCAGAGCTGCTACTTTGTTAACTTCCCCATAACAACTAATTCAGGTCACTGAAAAAAAACACATATAAGCAATGAAACACAGTAAGGAAACTCTTAGCTGAAATAATACTTAGCACTTCTGTAGAAAGATGCACCCAAGGATCTACAAGTAGTTATGAAACTAATTAATTAATTAAACTTGTCAACACCCCTGTGAAGCAAGCAAACACATTTATCTCTTTTACAAGGAAGAAAAGACAGCCATAGAGAGGTGGAGTGACTTGCCCAAGGCTACCCAGCCAGAGTCTTTCAGAGTAATAAACAGCATCTGAATTACTGACTCCCACTGCTGCCCTTCAGCTGAATTGCTCCTTTTTTGAAATACTACAATGAGTTATAATAATAGTTGGCATGATAAACATAATGTGGCAATATTTAGGCTGAGATTTTCTTTGTCTTTGTTTAGACTATATTAAAATTTTAGTGTTATTTAAATTGAAGTTGATCTTCTTAGTGTGACTGAAAAATCTCCAAGTTGAGCAATATTTCTTGTATTTCATTCACAGCTGTGTCTACTTTTTATGTTGCCATTTGTTATGGCTAAAAACCAAGCCGAAAATGCAGGAAAATTTCATAGTTTTATATTGCTTCAAGAGAGAACAACAGAAGAACAGAGAGGGTGGTTACTTTCATTCATACCAAGTTGAATTTTAAGAGTTGGCATGAGACACACCAAGTGATGATGCACTGCTTTCATGCAATACTAGCTACAGCAATTGCAACTCGCTGCCTGGGGCTGAGAAGACTGAGCTCCCCGAGTTGACAGCTCTGGTCCCAGAACACTAAAAACTTTTCAAATAAAAAAAATAAAAAAAAAAAAAAAAATAAAAAAAAGGAGTGGCAGGAAGTTGCATCGGGCAAGTCGCTCTGTTCCTGTCTCTCAGCGTGCCTAGGTGCAAGACAAGGATGCTACTACCGCTTACCTTTCACACACGCATGTTTGGGAGGCTGAACTCAGCAGCAAAAGGCTCGGAGGCTGTCGCGGTCGCGGTGCTGCGGAGAAGCAGAGTTGTTACCCACGGCGCCCACAGGTGAAGCTCCGCACAGAAAGCGCCACGTCCCTCCGCACGCACCCACCTCCGTCGGACACGCGGGGCCCGTCCTGCGGGTGCCCCAGCGGGGCAGAGCCGGGCAAAGCTGTGCCTGCCGGGGGCTGCTCCCCGCGGGACGCCCCGGCCCCCGCCCGCGCCCACCCCGCTGCCGCTGCCCGGCCCCGCGGGCACCTGGAGCCGCTCCCCGGGCGCCGCACGGCCTGGGGACCGTGTGCCGGCGGCAGCGCTGGGACCGACCGCCCCTTCCC